>NW_027102973.1:600000-855000 GCF_036373705.1 Amia ocellicauda
AAGCCCTCAGAGAAATTGTGTGGCGACACTCCACACTCTTAGAAGAAATTGTTCTGCACAGAACCATAAAGGGTTCCTCGAGTAATCGCTCTGGTGGATCCCTTTATGGTTCTATGTAGAACCCCTTCAAAGGGGTTACATGAAGAACCCCCAAACATAGCGTTCTACACAGAACCATTCGTTTTAAAATGTTATATATAGAACCCATTCAAAAGGGGGACACGTGCTATACCTGAATTTGTTTTCCAAATACAATCTTTAAAATATGTATGAGTTCATATATACAAACACACATACACAACGTAGAAATCACACTACTAGTGAAGTAACTTCATTTACATTATATGCCACAACTCCTCAATTTGGAACGCAAAAACAAGACATCTGATGTAAAAGTGTAAACTAATTACGAACAGCACTTTTGATTTTTATCTTCAATTCAGGGGCTACTTATTCGAACAGTAAACTGTATTCTCTCTTCAGAGTGACTGGAATGTTTTTGCCTACATTCAACTTAAATATGAAAGTTTCCAAAAACGGCATAGTTTTCTTTAAGGCTATTCAATGCCAAACACAAAATTCTCTCTGCTTTCAGTGCTTGTCCTTCAGCACAATTACACAGGTTCATGATGTTCTCATTTCAATACATTGTTTTCTTATTTAAACTATTTGACTTTGAGCTTACATTGAGAATAAAATCACTTTTGCAAGTAAAACCTGGCCAAGAAAGGAAGCAGCACTACAATAAAACAATACACAGAATACAAAGCAGTTCCTTCAAAAGTGAAAGTGATAAAGAGTGATGTCTGTCAGTAAATTACGTTGAGATACATATTGGTTATTTTGAATTAGGAGTCCAACTTCAATATCTTCTATTAACAAGCCAAAATACAGATCAGAATTACGGGTAATTGAAAAGAATATGTAGCGCCTAGGTAAGCTTGGATGTGTTCAGAGAAACACTAAAAACGGATTGGCTTTATTTGTGGAATGCAATCCTGAAGAGTATTTGATATTTTGGGTAATAAGCTGACCGAAAATATTAGGAGAGCCATATGCACAAAATAGTATAGTCTCCTAGTGCACGTCACCGCCCTCTATTGCATAATCTACAACACCTTATACATCAAACCCAATTTACTAATATTATTGTTATGCATTCATTTGTCACATCTGCCTTTGCTGGTAAGGATAACAGTACAGGATCATCAAAATGTACTGTAACGAAACCTGTCCTAGTAAGGTCGTGTCCTAACTGGATTTGACAGAGGAGCGTGTAGCTGCCACCACCTTTGGTTTACCAGACGGTCTGGTCGAATAACCCTGGAAGCTAAAATTAGTGATGTAAAGGGAGAGTGAAAAGCCAAGAGGAAGTATATAACCAAGTCTTTTTAATAACCAATTTAATACGCTGGGTACACAATGTGCAATTTAGGCAAATAGAATAACAATCACAGTATCACTAAACAATCCATAAAAAGTAAATATCCATTAAACAGTTAAGATAATTTCTCCCTCAAATACATACGACCAATTAATATAATAAAAACGCAATTGACCTTCATTAAAGAAATACTAAAATAAACCATACAATAAACACCAATGTAAGTGAAAAGAAACCACAATATAAACATCAGATAAACCATACAATAAACACACCAATATAAGTTACCACAATTACAACAGCAATTTCAACTATAAAAGCAAAATACAAACTCTTCAATGTAAAGCCAAAAAAAAACAAAAAACGGGTTAATTGTTGTTTTAGATCAATTGATTGGAATATAGCTAATAGGATCAGCACAATCCAATCAATCAATCACTCACTTGGCCCTGTTACACAGACTGATTAATAGCAGTATGTTTAAGTCTAACCATAAATTCATAAATTAGAGCAAAGAAACTGTTACTATGTTTAAACTTGGTTTTATACAAGTCCTTGCCCAATGAAAACATGTAATCAAATACACATAATCCCACAAACAAACACATATAGATTTAAAATAGAGTCAGAGAGCTCCCGTCAACTGAACAGCTCCCCAGCATTTGGCGCACACTGCACACTGCACACTGCACACTGCACACTGCACACTGCACACTGCACATGTAAAAACAAGCAGCCCCCTATTATCTGCACACAAACCAACACAAGCAATGCTAGCCGTAGAAAGAGTCTCTCTTGTGTCTTCTGAGCACTGCTTATATCCCCATCTGCTCCCGGTATGACATCCCGTGATTGGTCGCAATGCTCAGTCCAATTAGGGTTAATAAGAGCCAATTCAATCAGTGACAGAGCCGACTGGCTCATCACAGTACTACTATATTTACAGCATGACATAACAGCGCGGCGCTGGAGCGGGAAAGTGCGCTTCTTTTTGCACATCGTCTACATGCGCGAAAAGCCTGGACACTTGGGCTAAAAAAAAGACAAACATAGAAAGTGTGAAATATGAACGTTAACATTGTAGCGCAAACATTGGGCTTCGAGCCACGTGTAACAGACAGTGCGATTCAGAACAAAGTCAAAAATAGCTTCTGCACAACAATACAACTCTTAGCTAGTAAATTCATGTGGAAAATGGACGCCCCGTCTACAGGGCTGCGGCAAGTCGTGGCCTATTTGTTGGGGAAGGATGTTGAGCTCGGTTTTCCAAACGAGCCGCTGCATATTGACCTATGTCTATTGTCTAAATGTCTATTTATTTATTGATGTATTCATTTATTTATTTCAACATGTATTGATTCATTGATGATTTTCTCTGTGTATTCATTTTTAATTCTGGCATGGATTATCCTGCATACAAAAGCAAAGGCCCGGGACAGTGCGAGCATGACTTATACAGCGCAGTGCAATCATGGTCGCTGCTTGACATCGTCCTGCAAATAAAAAAACATTGGCTGGATGTCAAGTCACACATTGCCGGGCCAGACCTCGAACCCGGATCCTCCGGATCGTCACCCTGCTGCTCTCCAGCTGAGCTACTCCGGCAACGGAGCATCGGCGCGGAAGGGCGCTATTAACTGTGCGCTGTTTCTGCCGTCACTCATCTCCTGCAATGCCGTGTTTATGTGAGAGCTGTGACGCGCTGTAGCAGCAACTACATGTTTACTACATCTCATCTCCTCTGGGGTTTCAGTGTTTGTGAGACGGTGACACTAAACGCTGAAGTATAATGTCGGCCAATAAGCGCACTGGACACCGCCCACTGGCTGTGATTGACACAGCGGGCTTGTATGACGTCATTCACTGCTACAATGATCGAGCGCAGAAATACACCGTGGTCGTGCAAAAATGCTTTTTCTACTCTTGCGGTTTTTATTTTACACTACAGGAATAAATAACTAAACCAATATTAAATACATAGATACATGTCCCTGCCGATTCCAATGTTGGCGATTCATTGAACATGTAGCACTATTTGCACATGCATGTATTTATTGTCTCACATTAGAGATGAGATGTAGAAAACATGTAGTTGCTGCTACAGCGCGTCACAGCTCTCACATAAACACGGCATTGCACATGCCTGTAGCCAAAGTCCGTTTTTTTGTCTTCATTAAAATGATCCTTTACAGGAGTATTACATGCGAAGCCAAGGCCGGCCCTATCGGAATAGGCAAATGCTAGGGGCGCCCGAAAGAGTGAACATTTGTACGGAGGTTTGTTGCACTCAGTGCTTGTTATTGTGTGGAACCAAGTCACAGCAATTCCTGGTTATTAGCCAATAGGATGTGAGTGTTAATATGGGATGTCCTGTATAGAGCTGCTGTTAGGGAGTCAGTCAGTGAGTTGCACTGGGCAACAGCGGCACTTTGTACTGTCAAAAACAACACAAACACAGCTATTGGGTTTTGCTGATTTCTATACATAAGCAGCTCAAATTGGACATTGTCAACCTCGCCTCTAAAATATAAAAGTGCGCACACGACCGGGGGTCACGGTGCCATAGCTTGTGTTCACCTAGAAACTCGTCCGGCAGCGGCGGACGCAGCGGATTTCAGTGCAGACGCGTTTCAGCAGCGACACGTTTCCATCACACCCACCGGCACCGCGTCCAGTTTGCATATATAATGTTGCTTGATATGGGATTTTCCGCTGCTGATGTGTGGTTGTGAAGCAAAGATATGTTTGAGTCCAAATCTGCCTGATTTCATGGAGATTTTGAGCTGTTTTTTGACTTGTCTCCAGTTGTTAACATCTTCCCCAGAACCCGCACCCTGAATTACTCAATCGTCTTCGCCCTCATTTTTCAACACTAATTTTGTGCAGTGCACAGTGGGACAAAGGGAAATGGTACAGACTTTAATCTAATAAGACACAAAATGCTTGAAAGTTTCTATTATGTTTATCTATATGACTACAATAATCTTTAACAAATTAAAATGTAAGTGGTCTGAAACCGTTTTAATACAAATATATACATTTATTTAACCAGTTGATTTTTGTACTTTGTGAAATGAATGTACTAAATATAAGCAACGGGGTAAATGACTAATTCACAGATTTAGTCCATGTCTGGACCTTGACTATACCTTGACCAAGAAATGTGGACCCTGACACAACATAATTGACTACCCCTGCTGTAGAACATTGCTACATTATGCATATTGCACTAAGGTGTCTGTAATATCGTTTTTTCGTGCAATACTTTTATAATACTGTATTTATAATTCATTTTACGTCACTTGTTTCTTTAATACTGTTTTTATACTGTTTGTGTGGGGGTTTTGTTTCTAAAATAAAGAAGATCTCAAAGACATAAAGCTATGCAGTCTGTGAGTGTATGAACACAATGACCCTGCGATGCAGGGGGCACCACTTAAAATCTTGCCTAGGGCACCAAATTGGCCCTGTGCGCAGCAACTGACGTTATGCAAACGACATCAAGCTGGATAGTGAGTATGGGGTGAAAAGAGCAGGAGAGACGGGAGAGAAAGCAGGCAGCAGCGTCATTGTCGCAGAATATTGAACATATGTTCAAAAACACTGCCAAACAGGGTAAGGTTGTTATATTTACTACCTAATCTAACAGTTGAGATAGATAACGCTAACTACGTGCTAGCAAACAGTCGTCAACTCCACGCAGAAGGTAGCTAATGTTTTTACTCGTGTGTGTCTGTGTCTGTCAGATTACACAAAAACTACAAGACCGATTTTCACGAAACTCAGTGGAGGGGTGTAGCATGGGTCAAGGAAGAACACAGTAAATTCTGACCATTATCCATCCAGTGGGACTAGCTAGCTACAGTGACCGATTCAGAAGATTTTTACCCTGAATATGTGTGATGTGTCGGCGCTCCATTCACGTGTGTGTGTGTGTGTGTGTGTGTGTGTGTGTGCGCATGTGTCTGTGTGTCTGCGTGCGTGCATGCGTGTGTTTGGACTGAAAAAGGTGGTACATGATCTTGGTAAGCAATTTGACAACATTGTAGTAAATATTTTCGGTGCATCAAAAAGCGTCCTCGTTAAGATACCAGCAGACAAGCTAATCCAGCACAAATTAGTGCATAAAAAGTAACCAAAATGAAGTATTTAAACCTCATAATTGAATACAAAATGAGGGGAAAAACTGCAAAAAGGTCCACTTTTTGAAAAAAAGAACCCCCCTTCCACTAGGCTGGCTACGGGCCTGTTGCAGGAGATGAGTGACAGCAGAAACAGCGCACAGTTAATAGCACTCTTCCGGGTCTTTCCGGAGTTGCCCGAGTAGCTCAGTCGGGAGCGCGTCAGACTGAAGGTATGAAGCCCCAGGTCCGATCCCTGGCTCTGGCAATGAGCTACACTGTTTCCACTTCCACACTTTTACTCTGCACAACAATCTGACGCAGAGCAACCATGATTTTACAGCAAAGTGAAATCATGGTCACTCTGCTTCAGATTGTTCTGCAAAGTAAAAGCTTTCATTTCATGTTGTGTAAAAAAAGTGCAAAAGTCCAAAAGTGTCTTGACAAGTGTTGAAATTAAAGCTAGACCCACGCTAACGCGATTCTTTAAATCCCAGACGATATTTAAAATGGTGGGCTGCTCACATTTAACGACAGGCAGGATTTCACGGAATTTAGGTCTTTTGCATCATGATGCCCCAAAACAACTATTGTTATTTGAGGTATTTGAATCAATACTTATGAAAGTCAAAATCAAAAACTCAAAATAATGTAACTTGTTTTCGTGGATGTGCTCGACTCTCATTGGCTGCTGCCGGTCTCGGACCCGAGTCGCATCTTTAATATGAATTGTGTTGGATCTACTCGCCTGCCTGGCGAGCTGCAGGTTTGAGCAGAGGGCAGCGGCTCATCGGTTAGGCCCCGACCTGCTGCTTTCTGTTCAACCGGACACTCAATGACTCCATTGAATGAACAACCGGCTTAGATTGTACTTTTCAAATTGTGTAAAAAATAGTTGGTTCTTTAATATGTTATTCATACAATTCTATGCTTAACTTAAACCCTCTACAGTTAAAAATAATGAAAATGCTCTGATTAAGGTTCAATTAAGCAATCGAGAGCTCTGTTGGAACAGATACCACAGGCAGTGCCCATCTTGCCCATCTTGCCAAAGACTATCAACATCAATATTATTAGCATTAGTAATGTAACTATTCTCAATTTCCCAGCTGAGCTCACAGACACTTTCACTGACCCCCCCCTCCTTCCTGGGGGGTGAATCCCTTCCTAATTGATAGGGTATTTCTGTTAGTGAAAGGACTATTTCCATACAATATCATGACTTTAGACTTTAAACTATATCTCATTCAATGATTTATTTATTTTACATTAAGTTATACCTTCAGTAACTTCCTTATTTTCCCTCATATTCCATTCAACCACCTTCACAACTCTCATGCTGAAAGTGGCAGCACATGTCTTTCACACATATCAAACTCCCTTTTTCCAGCTTCCCAAGCCTTATCAACTCTTAAACCCCTCGTCAACTTCCTCAAACCTTCCTCAACATCGCTCAGACCCACTAAATTGCTCTGTATCCTAAAAGCTGTTCTTTCTCCTTTTCCTAATTTCTTACAAGAAAATTCAAGTTATATTTATTGACATGTATTATTACTATTTATACACACATTTCACTCCATTATTTTAACTAAAATATTTACTTAACAAAATATCTTTTAGAAAATAAGCCTTTTAATTGATTTCAATAATGATTCCCAGGTACCTCAGGAAAACAAAGTTTCAAAAAATGTGTCCAGTCAATGATTTCCCCAATGAAGAGTTTGCGTGGGCACTAAGACTGTCCACCTGCGCGGCTCATATGTCCTTATTGTGTCAACTTCCTCCTATTGAAGTCCAATCTACACCGGTACATGTTCAGAAGAACTGTTCCCGAAACTAGGTTGAACTGATCAATAGTTAATTTCTTACCTACACATTGTATTTAGGGATCTTATATCTGGGAATTTCAAAAACTCTTCATTGTGGAACTCACAGCTACCAAACGACCCTTTAATTTCCTGGAGTATCTGGTTATCTATTGAAGACTCTGTATAGGAAGTTGAAGAAAGTGTTTTGTGATAATTATATAATGTTTTATATTAATACTAGCATTAGAAGTAGTTTGTATACAGACTGAGCAGATTAGATTTAGCAGCACAAGTAAAGGGTCAACAAGGTTGATTTGTTAGAAACTCCTGTCAGAAATGAAAGATCACCCAGTGCCGAAATAGCCTACAGATGTCTGCTGAGAATTTGTTTATGACTTAATCGTTTCTCCAGATAGGCAGGAATTGTTTCTGTTAACGAGCGATTGACACTAGGTAAATGACGACCGTGGGATCGCATCTTCCTAGTGCACATCAAAGACGGACATCTGCTTTGGATCCATCACCTCTTCACGGGAGGACAGATCATAAAACGGACCCGGACCTGTATCTTCTGATTGGATGAACGGCCATAAGATGTTACGTCATTTTCCTATAAAGCTGCACTCATGTTGGTAAACATTAAGTTCTCACTGAAGGAATTATTCCTGACGTGGGGCTTCCGAGCGGCTTGATTAAAGTTCTATTTGCTTTATCTCCACGATTTCTCCACTTATTTGCGAGACGGTTCTACATCTATGTATTCATATCTTCACCATATTTTACTGTTTCCTCAGATTCCCATTTCAGAAATTAGCTCAAATTCAATTTTCAACATTTTATTTTGTATTTCTGGGTTGTAAAATAGTATTTTATTTTTATTTTCTCCTTTAAATGGTTCAATGTTAATTTAGCTCACTTCTTCAATGCTTGTCATTTTATATTTCTATAGTATCCTTCAAATTCGTACCCTTTGACTACTTCACTCATCTTAAATCCAAGGTCTAATTTATTTCAGGTATTTTATGCTGGCCCCAAACATTTTCTGAAAATAAGACTATAATATATCACTATTCTGTTTACATTCTCCTGCCTGGATTTTACATCAGGCTGTCAGGGCTGCACCAGAGTGCTGCTCCTGTGGATGTCAGCCTTTCATTTCCCTTTAATTTGACTTTATAGAATTTGTCCATAATATGATTTTTAACAAACAAATCCTTGTCCTTCTGGGTCTTAGACGACACCATTACTATTTATTTACTTTATTATTACTTTATTTTTATTATTTAGTGTATATTGTGTATTACTTTAACATTATTCTCATAATAGAATATATAATTTATTTATAATTTGTGATGCCTTATGCACTCTATATACAGTTAAATGTTTAGATCCAGCCTGGAGCTGAACCTCTGGAGCCACTGGGGAGCTGTTCAGTTGACGGGAGCTCTCTGACTCTATTTTAAATCTATATGTGTTTGTTTGTGGGATTATGTGTATTTGATTACATGTTTTCATTGTTTAAACTTGGTTTTATACAAGTCCTTGCCCATAGTAACAGTTTCTTTGCTTTAATTTATGAATTTATGGTTAGACTTAAACATACTGCTATTAATCAGTCTGTGTAACAGGGCCAAGTGAGTGATTGATTGATTGGATTTTGCTGATCCTATTAGCTATATTCCAATCAATTGATCTAAAACAGCAATTAACCCGTTTTTTTTTTTTTTTTGGCTTGTTGTGAATTTTGGCTTTACATTGAAGAGTTTGTATTGTGTGCTTTTATAGTTGAAATTGCTGTTGTAATTGTGGTAACTTATATTGGTGTGTTTATTGTATGGTTTATCTGATGTTTATATTGTGGTTTCTTTTCACTTACATTGGTGTTTATTGTATGGTTTATTTTAGTATTTCTTTAATGAAGGTCAATTGCGGTTTTATTATAATAATTGGTCGTATGTATTTGAGGGAGAAATTAACTTAACTGTTTAATGGATATTGACTTTTTATGGATTGTTTAGTGATACTGTGATTGTTATTCTATTTGCCTAAATTGCACATTGTGTACCCAGCGTATTAAATTGGTTATTAAAAAGACTTGGTTATATACTTCCTCTTGGTTTTTCACTCTCCCTTTAACATCACTAATTTTAGCTTCCAGGGTTATTCGACCGGACCGTCCGGTAAACCAAAGGTGGTGGCAGCTACATGCTCCTCTGTCAAATCCAGTTAGGACACGACCTTACTAGGACAGGTTTCGTTTCAGTACATATTGATGATCCTGTACTGTTATCCTAACCAACAAAGGCAGATGTGACAAATTAATGCATAACAATAATATTAGTAAATTGGGTTTGATGTATAAAATGTTGTAGATTATGCAATAGATCTCAACGTAATTTACTGACAGACATCACTCTTTATCACTTTCACTTTTGAAGGAACTGCTTTGTATTCTGTGTATTGTTTTATTGTAGTGCTGCTTCCTTTCTTGGTCAGGTTTTACTTGCAAACGTGATTTTATTCTCAATGTAAGCTCAAAGTCAAATAGTTTAAATAAGAAAACAATGTATTGAAATGAGAACATCATGAACCTGTGTAATTGTGCTGAAGGACAAGCACTGAAAGCAGAGAGAATTTTGTGTTTGGCATTGAATAGCCTTAAAGAAAACTATGCCGTTTTTGGAAACTTTCATATTTAAGTTGAATGTAGGCAAAAACATTCCAGTCACTCTGAAGAGAGAATACAGTTTACTGTTCGAATAAGTAGCCCCTGAATTGAAGATAAAAATCAAAAGTGCTGTTCGTAATTAGTTTACACTTTTACATCAGATGTCTTGTTTTTGCGTTCCAAATTGAGGAGTTGTGGCATATAATGTAAATGAAGTTACTTCACTAGTAGTGTGATTTCTACGTTGTGTATGTGTGTTTGTATATATGAACTCATACATTTTTTAAAGATTGTATTTGGAAAACAAATTCAGGTATAGCACGTGTCCCCCTTTTGAATGGGTTCTATATATAACATTTTAAAACGAATGGTTCTGTGTAGAACGCTATGTTTGGGGGTTCTTCATGTAACCCCTTTGAAGGGGTTCTACATAGAACCATAAAGGGATCCACCAGAGCGATTACTCGAGGAACCCTTTATGGTTCTGTGCAGAACAATTTCTTCTAAGAGTGTGGAGTGTCGCCACACAATTTCTCTCAGAGGGCTTTTGACCAATGGCAATCCAATCCTGAATGACGTCACCACTATCCTGTTGTACTTTATGCGAGAGATGTATTAAGTAGTTTATAATGAGAAGAATAACAATAATCACCTGTTTTTCATAGTTGCCTATAGGTTTTGTATCCATTGTCTCCTTCATATTAGGAAAGGAAGTTGATCCATAGCCTACTCAGAGACAACTGAGAGTTGGTCTCTGAGCAGCAGCACAAAGGGGTCGAGTCTCTCAATGTCCGTGTGTTGGAGATATTCCACCATATTGGTCCCAGCCTTTAAAACAATGTTAATGAAAGGTACTCACAGTCATTTTAAATATTACATCCTGTAGTGTTTCCTTTCAAAATATAATCTTATTATGACTTGAACTAAATAAATCCTTTGACCCACTAATACCAAATTACAGTTAGGGGGGCCACAGGTGTGATTTGAAAATACGATCTTCCATGTCTTTCTGTTGTGTTTTGACCTGGGGATCTGTAATTGTCCAAGTGGCTACTGCACATGTACTTATTTAATATTAAATGTGTTATTTAATTAGGCTTGGTTCTGGTGAGCATGTACAAGACGTCAGCTTTTTAAATAACTGTGTGTATTGGATCATACACATTTTAGAAATACTCTCACAAACTTCCCGCATTGGTACCTCACCAGGGAGGTAGAAAACAGCAATAGCATTGAAAAAGTGTGATTGTAGTTCTGCTCTTCTGCAATATATTTCTACAAGATCAAGAACGGGCTCTGAAAACACTGAGGGTACAGGACGAGGACAGCGAAGCAATGAGCAACACTTGATACAGGATAAGAGCAACGGATACTTAGAATTTATAGGTGTAGGCCCCGTAGTAAAATATTCCCATCCGTTTTCATGGTACAATACTTTGATAATGACCCCCAATAGTCTTTCAAATGCCTGAATATCTGATAAACATTTTTTTTTCTGAATTGAAAACCCCAGCTGGCTATGCATTCGTTTGGCACCATATAACATTTCGGAATCTGTGCATTCTTTACCCTTCCACAGGCGGTACACACTGGCAGCAAAACGTAAATTGTTACCTTGGTTTATGTCTATTATTTTACTAAATAATATACCTTTTAAGCGCCTCCGCGCACCACCACCACCTTGCATATTTCTAATCACAGTGACCGTTATTCGCAAACTCACATGTGATAGAATTTTGTTGTGACTTTGTAGTAAATTAGCTATGCTCTCTAAGAAATCTGCAGCGTCCAGCTCCCCCACATTTCGCCTCCTCGATTAGAAAGGATTATTTAATGACCCCGAGCTCGGTCTCAGCTGTACAAAATCATTAGGACCCACATTGTGTGATATTTCATTTAGCAATCCTTGCACAGCTCCATGCACAATACGGACAGCATTCATATAAGATTGTACCAGATCCAGGTTCACAAACCTGAATTCTTCATAAAACTCCATAGCCCGAAACCTATTAATTTCTCGGTCATAGCGACGAATAATCTCCAAAAACCCCCAAGGAGGGTCCCCGCCAACGCCACCCTCAGCCATTTGTTCATCATTTTCATTATTCATCTCTAACATAGCAGCATCACCACCCCCGAACTGATTATCATTGTTATTAGCTACCGATGCTAGTTCCTTAGATACATCCTGATCTATATATTCCTGAATTTCCAAGTTTACCGGATGGCCTCCCGTCTGGAGAGTGTGCAACAGTGTCTGTGACCGTGCTAATTGTGACACATTTGTTCTAAATTTAAGCCTACGCAGCATTCTTTTCGCAGCATTAATTTTATTTCGCATTACCCCCCTAATTACACAAGCAGACTGACAGTTTTTGTGCTTCTCCTTTTTCATTGTTTGTCAATTGTTGTTTTCAGAATTGGTTGTTTTTTGTAACAACCCTTCTCGATCTTGCAGAGACTGATTGATTCACAGTGTGAATTACAGATTCATCAAACTCTCATCAGAAACGGGTCAATTCCCTATTTGTTTTAACAAATTTGTCAAAACATGTATTTTGCACTGAGCGGTGTTTAACGCCTCCACAAGCTGACTGCATATCTTGCTAAACACCAGGGCCCTACAATCACCAGGGGTCTGTATGTCAACACAGGGTGATTGATCACATTTCATCTCAGTATCCCCACTAGTGGTGGCTTTAACCGTGCTTTTACCCCGTTTACCTCTTTTTACAGTAGCGGAGCTCGGTCGGTTCACTTTCACACATTGCACCCCCACATCGGTGGTGTCGTGTGCCACCCGGTTTGTCTTACTCAGGGCTTTTCTGGGCGCTGTGTTTCCCCTTTGTGTGACTGGTGGCTGTCTCCCCCGCTGTAGAACGGACCTCCCTTTATCAGCACGATCGGATCTCTTCAGCTGTTTTCCACTTGACACGCCTCTCAAGCAGGGCAATGCAGGCTGTGCCGCATTTTTAGCTATAATAAAACAAACATGTCAATTACACTTTATACAGTGACTTTTCACTACATTTCGAACAAATACAAAATATAATATTATTATTATTATTATTATTATTATTAATAACATTGGTAAAAACGGTGAATGTTACACACCTCCATTCAAAGTTTGCTCTGTGACTTGGGGTGGGTGGGGGAGTGTGTAGTTATGTGGGTTAAACAACTGTCAAATCAAAAAACAAACATTGGTCACATAAATGTACACGATATTATGTTTTAGAAGATGTAATTAATTCATAATATGTAACAACTTGTTCTATGGCATACCATGAAATCTGAATAAAACTGGCCATTAAACACATTGCTTTGGCCCACCTTCAGAACACGTGTCTCCTGCGGTTTGGAAGGCGCTGTTCGGGACGTAGGCGTTGGGGGTTGTGAGTTCCACTCTCCGTGGTCCCCTGCGGGGTGCTCGGCCCGACAGTCTCGGCTCTGTTATTCTGTGCTGTAATATCTCGGTTCTCTCTCACCTTAAATTATACAAACCATGAACTATGCATGATATACTAACACTTTTAAACCCAACTCTATTACTATAAAAAACATTCTTACCATCAATACATGATAACGCATTTACTAGCTCTTCCTCATCAAATGGACCCCAGTCAGATGCCATTATGAAGAGTGTGTCCCTTCATATATTATATTGGATGTGTAAAATTAACTGCTTGGAGCGGCTTATTTATGGGGGGGCAAAATGGTATTTCATAATTTTTCTAAGAATCACACAAAATTGTATTCCACATAACATACCAGGAAACCGCCAAAAATGTTGTTCTTATTACAGAATTCAGTTGGGGCGGTATGTTGGGGTGTCTATTTCACTCCGATAAAGTTGATCTCCAACAGACATCTGTATCTATGCGTGCTATGGTCATGGTCTCACGTTCAAAACAACGTGTACACACTGGGTGAGGTGACCATTTGGAGAGATAAATTGTTATCACATATTTGTTATGGACACGAGCCTAATGGGTACAAATGACTGTACCCACGTGGCACCCATACACGCACCCAACTCCGCCCACACTCCTCCTCCTCTGTAGAGCCACTGCCCCCAATTTACCCACGTGTCCCCACACACGCCCCCAACCCCACCCACACCCCGCCTCCTCTGTAGAGCCGCCGGCCACCATTTACAGTATAAAGAGCATGCTGGTAAACACAGAAAACATGTCACCCGTTCGGGACAGAACAGGTCTGCGGTAACTGGTGGAAACCCCCATAGCGCACTATGGCTACACCAGCTAAGAAGACACCCCCTAGCGACCACGCTGCTGATGAAGATGCGGGGGCACCTAACACAAAATTAAGATGGTCGGAAGACAGGGACCCAAAAGAGGTAACACTTTATTTTACTTTAAAAACGTGTTTAGAATATTATTATTAATTTTAAACGTATGCCGGTGTTTACATGCTGTTAGGCCGTATGTGTGTATATATAAATTTCAATGCAAAGTGAATTTAAATGCATGTTTTCTTCTTTGTATGTTTATCAAAAGAATAGTGTCAGCGCTCCTCCTCCGAGCCCCAGGGATGCTCTCCCAATGTCTGATGAAGACGAAGGTGTCAACACTGGTGATGAGTCTGAAGATGATGACAAGGACCATGAACATGGCAGGGAGGATAAAACCTCAGACACTGATGATGGATTTGGACCATCAATGGAAAGAGAGGTAAATATACAGGTCCTACAACTGTGTTTAGTTGTGTACTTCTTTACTGACCGACACACATTACAGTTTTAAGTGTTATTTTCTTTTCTCTTCATTAGAATAGTGGAGTACCAGACACCAGTGATATGGATTCCTCTGTCAACTCTTTAAGACCCCGAACAAGATTGAACATTGCATGCTTCTGTTCTTGCCTTGCTAGAACCCACAAGAGTTTTGATTCAGACAGGGAAGTTCCGAGATATAATTGTAAAAACTATGATGATCATGTAACACTAGTGATGACACACACCATAAAGGGCATTTTTGCGCTAGTGTTACAACATTGTATTGGCCGTGAATTAGTTGATAAGTGTGAGGCCTGTCTGATAGGTGACCCCAGCCAAGCACAGCATCTCTGTCTAACTTTAGATCACGAGCAAGGGAGTGTCTGGAGTAGTGTCGCTCTTATATGTAACAAAATAAGTGTCACCCACTTTCTAAATGTTGTGTTATGTGTTGCACGTGCCCTATGTGGGCTATGCATCACCAGACAGACTGAGAAAGAAGTGAAATCTCTTTTGCATAGCTTAGAAACATGCACAACGGAATTAATGTTTAGTTCCCCCCCCCCGCTGTACCGAACCCATAACGAACCGAGACTTCAAAACCGAGGTACGTACCGAACTGTCAGTTTTGTGTACCGTAACGTTACACCCCTAACAAATGCTGTTAAACGGCATATTTGAAACAATACATTTTTGGGAAACAGTCGCGGCTATCTAAGTTTATTTATTCAACGTTGCAGAACCTGAAGGGGAGGGAGTCATATCTCAAAGGAGATCTGATAACACTTTATTTTAAGGGGCCAGAAGTATGCATTAGTTAAGCACAAACACACTTGTAATTAATTTTTAACTTTACATATTAGTCATTATTTATTAAACATTTGAAGGATCCACATTCATGCAATGAATAAACATAAACCTAGTAATTAATGATTAACCGAATGCACAGTAAATGCATTTTAGCCATTATTTACAACTTAGCAAACCATATATTATTGTAGTGTTATGTTGGGTGTATTTTGATAAGAGCATTTTAGCTCTGAGCTGAAGCACTGATCTAAAGAAGACCTCTCCCCCCACCAAAAGTTATCAGAGTTCCTTAACTCATCAGCTTGGAACTGGTTTACATCAAAGTGACAGTTTTGGGGAGGATGGCACCGAGAATAGGCCAAATAGTTTGGAATCCTGCTATGAGATAGGAGAAAGGGGCCTGTAGGTAATAAAAACTCTTTGAAGTGGACGAGAGCCGAAATCCCGACATAGAGCTACGAACCCGGGCCAACCGGCATTTCCAAAAGATGGCATGGATTGACATAAGTCATAAATCAAGCCCCCCTCCAATAGGACACTGGGGGCTGAAACCGAAATCCAATCTAAAAAAATCAAGAACCAATCACCTATTGATCTGACAGACTATAAAGAACAGCGCACGGTCTCTCTCTCTTACTCTCTCTCTCACCTGAACCAGAAACTCGCAACCTGTAGCTCTGTTGCCAGAACCGGAACCAGAAACCAACCAAGTCTTTGCCGGCAACAGAAGAATTAAACTGGGAGAAGGAGATTGAGCCGTACGAAGAATTCTTTTAAAGGACTTTATTAAATAAATAACTTCACAGACCCACCTGATCAGTGGAGTTTTACAGCTGGACAATTGACTAAGTCGACTGAATACGAAAGTGTCAGTCATTTAAATAGCTATTTGAGTCTTAAGAAACTTGACCCTTGGAACGAACAGGGCCCTGCTTTCCTCAAAGACTTTGTCTTCAAGTAACTACGGTGGAACCCTGCTTACAAAGAAGATTTTGTGCACAACCTTGGAGCCTTCAAACCAATGGAAAATCTGTTTGGAAAAGACTCTACATTCGCGAAACCCCAACTTCCAGGTGCATCGACTGAGTGGAAGTTCTTGGACAAAGCCGAACCGGACTGCCTTTGTTCCAAACCACACGGACCTCGTGCCGTGTGCTGTTATCTGAGCCCGAAGCCAGAGAGGCCTCTCTGCGACGAAGTTCAGATAAGTTTAACAGTTTGGAGTTTGTGATTCATGACATTTAAGAAATCAATTAGAAATGTTAATCTGTGATTCATAACTCTAGAATGTGTAATATCATTTAGTTTTCTTAAATATAAATGTGAGTTGCATTAAACTGTTTTGTTGATAATTTTAGAAATAAAATCTGTCAACGCCGAGAAATATCTTCTCATTCCTGTTTAACTGTTTAGTCTGAAATTGACACAAGTGAATAGACATTAGATTATTGGTGGCCCTGCCTATCCTTAATCATTGAATAATAATCAGTTAAGGGAAATTGTGGTAACAAGTAATGATAGGATCTTTCTCTGTACCTAAACGTTAATGAGACTGATATATATATATATATATATATATAACGAGAAGTTACCTGACATAAATACTAACCTGCGTAGTTATTTAATGTCTGACTAACAATACTAATGAGAGACTCACCTTCGTCTTACTAACCGGTGTTGTAGTCAATGTGTTTATAACCTTTTTTGTTTAAAGATTTGTGTGTTATCATATGCGATCCCATGGTCTTTGATTTGGTCACGGAAGTGATTTGTCTTTGATTTGTTGATCTAGAGTTGAATTTTAATTAGTTTTTCCCTTTTGTATAATTAGTGTAGTGCTACATTTAGTCTTTGTTTTTGAATAAATTTGACAATTTATATCTGTCTGCGTCCAATTATTACAGAAATTGAGTTCTACAAGACTCCAGGATTCGTGATAAGGTAATACTATAAATTCACTTCTTTAATTGAAATTTATAAGTGTACCTTATACATAATGTATCTATTAAATTAACTGAACAATATGAAGCTAGTAACTATGTTTAATTAGTGCTGGTTTTACAGTTATAAATTGCTCAAATATTGTAAGAAAGACAATTTGACCGCCTGTTCTAAAGTGAAAGTTATATTCACATTAATTATTGCACTAATTCAGTGATATTTATGTTTATTGGCCTAGAATAAGGCAATAATTATGGCTAAACTGCCAACAACACAGTACTAAAGAGAATTGGACTCCCTGTTGTAAAGATTTACACTAGGGGTGTCCCGAAGCACAATACCTTATTCGGAAAGGCACGGATAATGGCTTCAAAACCAATAACGAATAATTTTGCCGAATAATATGCGGCTAAGGCTGAGACAGTCACAGCTTGTGTTTGATGGATAACAGGTGAGCCAGGGGATCATATCACGAAACTTAAATGTCTGAAATCACTAGGCAATAATGTCCGTGTGAAATGAATGTGTGTAAACTTTAGGAATGAAATGAGCGCAAATCAAATAGCAGCTCTCTGCGCTTCTCTCTGAAATCAGAGCTTTAACGGGGTGCTTGAATATGATTTCACTTTTCTAACTTTAGTTAGTGTGTAATGTTGCTGTTTGAGCATAAACAACATCTGCAAAGTTACGAAGCTCAAAGTTCAAAGCAAAGGGAGATATTTGCTGTTAAAGAAATCGTTTTTTAAGGACTACAACAAACGGCTGGGTTAGTGACATCACTAACCCTAGAATTGACATAAACCCCGTCCCCTGAACACAATTCAGAGATTATCAAGACAGAATATGCTAATCAATGAGTAGAAGATAACTAAACATAGTCCAGTTAACATAATAGATGGTGAGGTACATTACTACACACAAATAATATGGTTTGCTAAGTTGTTAATATGAAAGAATGTTGATCCTTCAAATGTTTAATACATGTTAAATAATGGGTAATATGTCCTTACTAATCAGAATTACTAGTGTACTTATGCTTAACTAATGCATCATTCTGGACTATTCAAATACAGTGTTATCACAGTTCTTAATGACATGCATATTTTGGACATAGTCAGGTGCAAAAACAAGAAGGTTACTTTGTTGTCGGTGTTTGCGCAGAGGTTGCGTATGTTTGCGCACAGATAGCGGATAATCGCTCGCACCTTGGAACCTATTTCCGGGAGCGCGTTGTTGAGCCACCAGGCTCTGTTTTGTGCGGATGGGCGGCCGGAGCGCGTTAAGGGTTTTCTGTTACAACGTTGTCGTTAATAACTAATGATCTTCGCATGCAAGTCAATCAATCAAAACTAACTTGAGCTGGACAATAACTTTATTCTAGAGCTGCTGTAAAGCCAAAACAATCTCTGTCACTTTCATTTCTTATCACTGGAAAGCTGCTTTCAAACAATTCATATTGTTAAAAGCGCTATATAAATGAAGGTGATTGACTTCCCTTGCATAGACTTTTTGTCACTGCTGGTTTTACTGTTCTAAATAACAGTAGGACTTAGCCTAGATTTAATACCAGATTTCTTTGTTTTTTAAGTTCAAATGTATTATTATGTGAATTGGTACTTAAGTAAATGGTGTGTGATTATATGCATGACATTCATTCGGTGACAGTGGAATACAAACAGTCTTACCGGTGTATTCTCAACATCAGTTTCATCTGAATCCGTATATCCGTGTATCATAACAGCTTCACATTATTTATTGGCCCCGACAGTGTAAAAACAAATTAAATGCATTAGATAGGTCTACTTACTGCTCACAAACTTGATAGAGGCAGCGTACACTGGCCAGCCATGTTTTGGCTTTTTCCCTTTCTGCCATCCCACAGCAGCTGAACAGTCAGTTTGCGGGTATCCATCGTCATCCATCTTGGTGTCATCATATTTACGTATGGCTTCGGTTTCCACCTCGCTATACATCCCAGCATCCTCCCCACTGACCCATTGGACCACTGCAAACTTTCTCATCACACCTTGGGCTTTAGAAGAGTTTGGCTTTTAGTGAATTTAGATCACGGCTGTTTCATCAGATCTCACATGGGAAGGTCACAGTTTTGTGTCTTGTGAGTCTGATTGTAGCGTCATGGGCATCATTTTTGCTTTGTAAGACCAGTTTGCCAGACACAGACATAATGCTAGGCCAGCTAAATGTCAGCTGCATGCAAGTTAGCTGCAGATCTGTGAAAGATTAGTACAATCGATAATGAGGGCTGTCGATTTAACGCGGTAATCTGATTCATTAACGTTAGTTGTGAGAAACTAACGCGATTCAAATATTTTAACTCAATTAACCCACCCGCCCCTGACCAACGTAGGTAGATTTGTGTAATGAAATAGATTCAAAACTGAATCGCTTGACAGTAAAAAAAGTAAATGTAGTCTAATGTTAACGGTATAATACCCATTCAACATAAACCAACAAATACATGAATCCAGTTCACGTTACCTAAATACACGAAGCAAGGGCAATATCAAAGTTGTTGCTGGCTCAGTTAGCTCCTAGCAAGGTAACCTTAACTCTTGCAACTGTTGTCTTATTGAACAAACCAACTACTTTGCTTATAAATTACTAAATGAACCAACCTGAATCAACACAAATCCCTGAGTAATAATTACAACAAGATACAATTATTCTTTCCTTCGGGGTGACGTTAGAAATCCATGTTTAATCGATCTGAAACCTCTGTTGAAACTTAAAGCAACGGCCCGTGTTACCGCTGTCTGGCTGCTTCAATGAGTCAGTGATCTGGATTTCTATTGGATCCCGCGCAGCAGTTCAAACATCAACCAATCGGCATATTGTATGGTCTTATGGCCCTAATGCACTTGCCTACATGTAGCGATGTGTTTTCTATTATGCAAAATGGCGAAACGAAAATTGTGTTGCTTTAACAGTTGCCAAGAAGAAAGAATGATTCCTCGTCGTACTCGGACCAGGTGGAAAACAAGGCAAAACTTGTTTTTCCAGCAAAGTTTTGGTCATATTGATAATTTATAGGCCCTAGAAATGTGTGTATTAAATATGATAAACTATAATATATTCATAAATAGGCATTATACTTATTGTTGAACATAATTGTACAAATAATGTTTAGTTTAAGTTATGTTAAGTTTTAAGGTTTTAAAAATGTGTTTAAAATGTTGTAAAATGCATTGACAAACATATCTGAAGGCGAGTAGATTTCCCACTACAGCTGGTCATGTTGTTTTTAAATGCTGCCCGTGAACTGAACAATGAACGAAGTCACCATATCTAAATATTCACAACAAACACCCTTTCGACATGAAACCAAGAAATGAGAGCAATGCTTTCACTGCTCGCCATAGCGTCTCAATGTTAGTGTCCCTCAGCAGGATATGTCGCCCATTTTAGGTTTACAGACATTCTATAAATTAGCAGCCTGGCATTAGTACTGTCAGTAAAATATTATGCATGGCTAATAATTTTATGTCATAATAATATATTCATCTGTAGCCTATGGAGATGGCTTCCATCTCAAGACACCAATATAAATCTAAGCACAACAGCAATGCTAAAATGTAATGTATTATTGTGTCTGTAAAAGTGAAAGGAGCATACAGGTAGATGGTGGGGTGGGTTGTGAACACTAGCTTTAATCTTGATGAACATCCTGGGAATTAATAACAGTCAAAACAGCTTGCCATATTGTTGAACAAGAATATCAACATTTAGAGTAAAACAGGTTTCTTTTGGTACACACTTTGCTTATGATCACTCAAATTTGGATTCTTTCCCATTTGTTACAGAATACCAACCAATCAAACCTGGTGTCTTCAGGTCCCTCAAATGACCATGTCACAGATGCCAGTTGGCTGAACATCCTCGCATTTTCCATGAAGCACAATGTAACAGAGGCTTTAATGGAGGACCTACTGAAGCTGTTAAGGTTATGTAGTGGGGATGCTGCAAGCATCCCAAGTAGCAAGTACATGCTAGAGAAGGAGTTTAAAGATTATGTAGACAAATCAGAATACCATCTGTGAGACAAAGTTTAGAGCTGGGTCAATTTTTTATTTGTATACCTTTGAGGAATCAACTTCAAGCTCTTTTGGAGAATGAGCCTATTCCAAATATTTACAATGACCAAAACAGATGGAATAACAGATTTTTCAGATGGGAAGTTGTACAAATATCTGAAATCAGTTAGTGATTCATTCTTTTCCCTGTCTTTCAATTGTGATGGAGTGCCAGTGTTCCAGTCATCTAAATACAGCATATGGCCCTTACTATGCTCTGTTAATGAATTACCCCCAGAGGAAAGAGATACAAATGTCATACTATGTGCCTTGTGGTTTGGGTCATCAAAACCACAAATGACTAGCTTCCTCAAACCTTTTGTGGAGGAATGCAAAAGTCTTGGACAAACAGGTCTTCAGTGGCAGGATCCAGTAGATCACTCAATCAAAACGACAAAGGTCTATGCATTATGTGCCATATGTGATGCTGTTGCACGACCTTTACTGCAAAATTTCAAGCAGTTTAATGGAGAGTATGGGTGTGGGCACTGTCTTCATCCAGGTGTTCCTTAGAGATCATGACACAACTGTGCAAATAGGTGAGATTGCCAAAAATAATGAACAGAGCATTTTGGGCATAAAAGGGCCATCTCCAATTGTGGACTTGCCAGATTTTGACCTGATCAATGGCATGGTCCCTGATTACATGCATTGTGTGTTGCTGGGGGTTTGCCGGCAAATAGCCACTTTATGGTTTGATTCCAAAAGCTATAGTAAACCATGGTATGTTGGTTTGAACACTGTAACAGTGGATGTAAATCTTTTAGCAATCAAGCCTCTAAGCATTTTTTCCAGAATCCCACGGTCTATTGTTGAGCTAAGGTTTTGGAAAGCTCACGAATGACAGAACTGGCTTTTATATTACAGTTTGCCAGTCCTGGAGGGGATACTTCCAAACAGGTATCTTTGCCACTGGGCTCTACTTGTGGAGGGTGTGAGCATTTTGCTAGGTTCAGACATTAGCCAAGAGGATATTGACCATGCTCATGAGGCTCTTGAGCTTTATGTTAAATCAGTTCAGTCTTTGTATGGCGAAGATCAGGTGACCTACAATATGCATTCACTTCTGCATTTGACTAAGAGTGTTGAGAATTTGGGTCCTCTCTGGGCCCAGTCTGCTTTCATGTTTGAGAGCTATAATGGCTACTTGCTCAAGCAAGTCAAAAGCAGTAATGCAGTGCCTCAGCAGCTTTGCAAAAGAGTAGCATGGTCTCGGGCATTGCCACGCATAGCTAAGGCCTGCTCATCCAATGATGTTTCACCTGAAATTAAATCATTCTACACAGAAATTACCTCTGGTAAACGTCATGTAAAGAATTATACTAGATATGACTTGCACTTGGAGTGCCAAAGATTAGGCCAGTGTCTGAAAATAATATGAATGCATTGCATGCATTGCTAGATGTACCTGGGACCTCTATTGGCAGGTACTACAACAGAATAGTTATCAACGGAGAGGTCATTCAAAGCCAAACATACACAAAGACAAAGAAAAGGAACAACTCGGTTGTGATATTGAAAGATGGCAGTATTTTCACGGTTTCACACTTTCTCTGTGTCAGTGATGACCAATATCACTTATATGCAGTTGGCAAATTTGGAAATTGTACAGTGCAGAAACTGGTTCGAGGATCTGCTGTCAAAATATCACTGACCTTTATGCGGACTGTTCATTTTCCTACAGGATTTGAAAGAGCAGTTGATCTACGGTTGATTATACAGTATATGACCATGTTTGATTATAGGCATAGGGCTCCACTTAGGACAAGGCAAGAGCATGAGTTAAGTACAGCCTTATACTGCTAAACTGCACTGTGTTTTATACATGTCTTCATATGCTGGACATTCATATTAAATTTGCACTATTTTCCTATGTTTTTACTTCATCAAAAACTATATGCCTTTAGTTGTATGTAGGACATATATGATTAAAAATACATTAATATTATGCAATTTATATATGTGTTTTTTGCAGCATATATGTCCCTTACAATATTCGGTTTGAACATATAAGAATCACAGGTTTTTTTAGGAAAAGGAAAGGATCCAAGTGCAGGCTTTAGAGTTGAAGCAGATAATCCAATAAGGGCAAAACGAGAGAGCATAAACAGGGACAGTCCAGGTCAAACGATCAAGCGAACAGGCTAGTAGAGAGATCCGAAAGGGGTAAACGAGAGAAGGAAGCAAGAGGTCAAAAATACACGGGAAGGCAATCAAGAAACAAGGCTTAGAATTGATTCAGGAGAGAATGCAAGACTTCGCGATGAATCTAGGAAACAGAGGGGTACTGTGTACTGTGAAGGAGAGAGGGATTGAACGAGGTGAATGAAGGATTGACCAATGATAGGAGAGGAGGACAGAACAGGTGCACCTGGTAGGGAAGAATGTGGAAAGACTGGTTTGACTGGACAAAGGACAAGAGAAGCACTAAACTAGTATTTGGGAGAGGGAGACCTCTGGTGGTGAACTAAGGTAGAAGCAGGGGAGACCGTGACAGTCTCCAAGGTTCTCATCGTAAATAACAAACAGAAATCAAACTACCTTCTGGCCTGACCTTCTAGCTTGACCTTATCTTTCTTAAGTATACAAGAGAGATTAACAGGTGTGAGAAAAGAATTTCTAACTTTCCTTCCACACATACATACATACATACATACATACATACATACATACATACGGAAAATAAATAATAGAATTTTGAATCACAATAAGATGTTATCAAGTACAGAAAAAGAAAATGTAATAAAATGTGATCTTAAATACATACAAATAAAGAAAATTGGTTTACTATTTCCA
Organism: Amia ocellicauda; assembly: GCF_036373705.1. Lineage (NCBI taxonomy): Eukaryota > Metazoa > Chordata > Actinopteri > Amiiformes > Amiidae > Amia > Amia ocellicauda. Next base: position 624,358 of record NW_027102973.1, read on the forward strand.
GATTCCTTTTTTGAAATACAATGACATGCATTACAAATGAGTATTTACATTATATTTACAGCCGGTGCTCGTGTGTCACTGTGTCCCTCAGGCTGTGGTAGGCGCTGACATATTGGGCAGCCAGGGTGGCTGTGTGTCCCTCCCCCAGGAGGACTGACCGTTTTTCTTTTTTCTAAGTTTTGTCACAGGTTGGGTGGGCATCCATTATGTTGTTACAGAATGTGTCCCTTATTTTGGGCTAAAGCTTTCCGTGGAGGGGAACGTGGATCAGTTTGTACCATTTTTGGGAAGATCTGCCTTGTTGGGGCGGAGCTGTGATCCAGGTGAACAGCAGATCGGGCATAGGTGGGCATGTGGGCAGAGGAGTAGGAAGGCCGGTCAAGCAAATAAGCTTGCTAAGGTACGCAGCAGCAGCAAGCAGCCCCCCCATCCAGCCAGCCAGCCAGTCTGGCTGGCAGTGACTGAGTGGTTGACAGACGGCAAGCAACGGAATGTACGTGCTCTGTGATGTCATAGCAGTCAGCTGAGAGAGGCTCGTGATGTCATCGCTGAGCTGTCTGTCTGTCTGTCTGTCTGTCTCTCTCTCTCTCTCTCTCTCTCTTCCTCTCAATTCAATTCATTTGTATTGTCAAAGCAATTGGACATACATACATACATACATACATATATATGGAAAATAAACAATATGTGTACATCTCTTTCGGCATTAGTGGTGCCCTCACAGATGTGCAAGTTACATGACAGACAGACAGACAGACACACACACACTTTCACACACAGACAGACAGACACACACAGAAACACACACACATACTTTGACAGACAGACAGACAGACACACGCATATTATGGGTCTTTGTTGGGTAGTGAAATGGATAGCATCAGTCGCAGTGTGGGTAATGTCAGGGAGCCAATCATAGTCCCCGTTATTTGCATATCGTGGCGCAAAGCATTCTGGGAAAAGCAACTAAACACGTTTAGTCATGTATTTGTCCATAGTTTACACATGAGATGAAAGAGACAGTATGACGTATTGAGCACCTGGGATTCCTCATGTGTATGTGAGGGGCAGAGGAACCGGATCCCAAGTGTGCGTCCCAGGTGCTATAGGTTTCAAAGCATGCAGGGGAATAGGCACCCCACCCTGACACCTATAGAAGACTGGATAGGGAGATATAAATAGCAATGGGGAGACTCTTGTACTTGGTGTGGCTCTATCCATATAGTGGGGCCAGCAGCCACTTAGCAGGTGCAGCAATAGAAGCTCAGCCTGGGGAGACTGGATTTAGCATTTCCTCTCCATTTTGATAACTATCCATAATCATTTCTGCAAAATACTTCTATGATACCTATGTATGTTTTTTACTTGTACTATATTATACTATCAAGTATCAGTGTACACATACAATGTGACCTGTTACATTAATACAGAGGCCAGATCTCTAATAGCCACTGTCCCCTGATATTACACTTTTTTACAATCACTTTGGCACTCATTTCAGAACCTTGATGTCATTTTTCAAAACTCTAGACACTAAACTCACACTCGATGATCAAAATGCACATTTTTCAAAACTCTAACACTTTTTTACAATTGCTTGGATACAATACACATCAACCTCAGATCATTTGTTCATTGAACTAAAATGACACAACTTACATCAAAGTATTACCATTTCAAAATGCAATTCACACATTACATCTGAGATCACTGTCTATTCATTTCATTACAAAGATCTAACTATCAATTGATACAGCTGCTCAAAATGATAAGTGACTGTTGCATTACTCTTAATGCATAATTTTATGGAAACTGACAAACAATATTCCATGTTTCGATCATGAAAGTTTCAGGATAATGAGATCCATTGACACCAATAACCGAGGAGCATGAACCAGTTGGACTACATTATCTATGGATGTAATATTTCATCATCATTCATCATCATGTAGCACTTTTCCACACCATGTTTTCAGTGTGGAAGGAAAGTTAGAAATTCTTTCTCTAATACCTGTTTTTCTCTCTTGTATACTTAAGAAAGATAAGGTCAAGCTAGAAGGTCAGGCCAGAAGGTAGTTTGATTTCTGTTTGTTATTTACGATGAGAATCTTGGAGACAATGTCAAACAGTATGATTGAAGTGCCTGCTCCCTAATCCATGTGTTGATCTATGAACTCTGTCCTATAATGATATAAATTCTGCTTAGCTAACTTTTAAGATAACATAGTAATGACTTTCTGATTATAACCAGCTCTTTGATTTTTGTGTATAAAAGCTCTGACTGTTAAAATGAAGGCAGAGCGACTTTGGGATCTACTTGAGTCACTGTTCCTCTCCACGCTGCGTGTATTAAAGGCATTGCAACTAACGCTCCAACCTGGTTGAAGATGATTGTTCTTCCACATCAGATTTGACATTACTGTATGTATGCAGGCCCTTGTAATTGCTTTTCCAATACTGCCAACTGGTTATTGATGATTGATTTCACATTGTGGTACGAGTATCGAGTGAAATGAGTGCTATCCACCCCAGCAACACAGTGATAACATGGAGCCGGCAGGTCATCCAGGTCACAATAGAGGTCAAGCAGTGGGAGGAGGAAGACGTGGTGGTCAAAGGAATGGAAGGGGACATGCACCCCTTCTGAGAGGTGGTCGTGGGCCTCGTCATAGAGGAGGGCTTAAGCCTCACCAGAGAGGCAGCCATGGGCCTCATTTGAGAGGTGTTGGGGGAACGTGGTAGAGGACAAGGCCACGGACCAGACAGCGGCAGCAACAGCAAATAGTGTCTAGTGAAATCCGAGAAATAGTTGTAGAGCATGTTGTAAATCATGGCATGACCATGACTGAGGCAGCTACAATGATTCAATCAAACCTCAGAATCAACTCAGGATCAACTGTGGCCTCAATCATCAGAAATGTCCGTACTGAGAAGCGGCAAGTCTTCAGCATGCACTAAACATTAGGCTACTCTCAATTGTCAAATGACTGTATACTGCATACCAATGTGTAGCACAGAGTATAGTGTGCCTTTTGAAAGAAATGCAGACAGAGTGAAGCAGCTGATGACTGAGTATGTTCAGGTATGTTCAGTTTCAAGATGCCTCTTGTGAAAAATGGTTGTGAGAACCTGAACCTGAACACAGGGCTGATGGAAATTTAGAAGTACAGTAATCAATCCTTTGTTTTGCTTTTTACACTAAGCCAGGTGAGGAACACTGCAGTTGACATTTTACTGTAGTTTTGTTCTTTTTTGTAGCTAATTATTGTTGCATGGATTCAAAGAAACCTATGGTGTGATTTGATTGTATTGCATCAATACATTTCAGATTTTGTTCAATGATTCCACTGTGTCTGTAGTATTCTCTCTACTAGTCCTTTTACAGTGATGTATTTATGTGTAGTACCATAATGAAACATGTATCACATATTTTGTACTACAATATTTAATGATTGTACGAACAACTACACAGTGAAACTATCGGTATCTTCTGTGTTACTATGTTACTATGGTATTTCATGATAAATGAGTTATTTGAACCAACAAGTCTGCAAGTGCAAGGTTTCTTTAAAGATATGAAAGGCTGTTCAATGTTCAAAACATTGTATTGTGCAGTGTTACAAGTGATGACCGTTTTGAGTTTTGTGTCTAGTTTTGAAAAATGACATCAAGGTTCTGAAATTAGTGACAAAGTGATTGTAAAAAACTGTATATTCATCCTATTTAATGTGCTCTTTTAAAATGTACTTTTCTTTTTTATGTTGCCATTTCTGTTCTACCAATGTTTCAGTTGTTAGCCAAAGATTGACAGAGTACATCTCATACACACAGGCCAGACAGCAAGGATTTCTTTTTGAAATTCAATTACAAATGCTGCATGAATTCATCAATACGATTAGAGCTCCTGAAAACTCACTCTACAGCATCTCATTAGCAGTGAAAAGAAACCAAGAAAGTTGGGACAGTCGACTGTTTACCACTATGTAACATCACCTTTTCTTTTAATAACACTTATTAAGCACTTGGGCACTGAAGACACCACTTGGTTAAGTTTAGCAAGTGGGATTTCCCCCCATTCATCCATTATGCATTTCCTCAGCTGCGCAACTGCACAGGGCCTTCGTTGTCTTAATTTGCACTTCATAGTGCGCCACACATTCTCAATTCGGAGACAGGTCAGGACTGCAGGCAGGCCATGCTAGCACCCGCACTCTCTGCCTACGCAACCATGCGCTTGTAATCTGGGCAGAATGTGGTTTGGCGTTATCCTGCTGAAAAATGCAGGGACGTCCCTGGAAAAGATGATGTCTGGATGGCAGCATATGTTGCTCCAAAATGTGTACATCTCTTTCTGCAAAAATGGTGCCCTCACAGATGTGCGAGTTACATGACAGACAGACACTCATACACACTGTCACACCCACACACACACACACACTTTCACAGACAGACACACGCACACACACACACACACACACACACACACACACACTTTCACACAGAGACAGACACACACACACTTACATACATACATACATACATACATACAGTGAGTGAAAAAAGTATTTGATCCCCTGCTGATTTTGTGCGTTTGCCCACTCACAAAGAAATGATCAGTCTATAATTTTAATGGTAGGTGTATTTTAACAGTGAGAGACAGAATAACAGCCAAAAAATCCAGAAAAACGCATTTCAAAAAAGTTATAAATTGATTTGCATGTTAATGAGGGAAATAAGTATTTGATCCCCTATCAATCAGCAAGATTTCTGGCTCCCAGGTGTCTTTCATACAGGTAACGAGCTGAGATTAGGTGCACTCTCTTAAAGGGAGTGCTCCTAATCTCAGCTCGTTACCTGTATAAAAGACACCTGTCCACAGAAGCAATCAATCAATCAGATTCCAAACTCTCCACCATGGCCAAGACCAAAGAGCTGTCCAAGGATGTCAGGGACAAGATTGTAGACCTACACAAGGCTGGAATGGGCTACAAGACCATCACCAAGCAGCTTGGTGAGAAGGTGACAACAGTTGGTGCGATTATTCGCAAATGGAAGAAACACAAAATAACTGTCAGTCTCCCTCAGTCTGGGGCTCCATGCAAGATCTCACCTCGTGGAGTTTCAATGATCATGAGAACGGTGAGGAATCAGCCCAGAACTACATGGGAGGATCTTGTTAATGATCTCAAGGTAGCTGGGACCATAGTCACCAAGAAAACAATTGGTAACACACTACGCCATGAAGGACTGAAATCCTGCAGCGCCCGCAAGGTCCCCCTGCTCAAGAAAGCACATGTACAGGCCCGTCTGAAGTTTGCCAATGAACATCCGAATGATTCAGAGGAGAACTGGGTGAAAGTGGTCTCAGATGAGACCAAAATCAAGCTCTTTGCCATCAACTCAACTCGCCGTGTTTGGAGGAGGAGGAATGACCCCAAGAACACCATTCCCACCATCAAACAAGGAGGTGGAAACATTATGCTTTGGGGCTGTTTTTCTGCTAAGGGGACAGGACAACTGCACCGCATCAAAGGGACGATGGACGGGGCCATGTACCGTCAAATCATGGGTGAGAACCTCCTTCCCTAAGCCAGGGCATTGAAAATGGGTCAAATACTTATTTCCCTCATTAACATGCAAATCAATTTATAACTTTTTTGAAATGCATTTTTCTGGATTTTGTGGCTGTTATTCTGTCTCTCACTGTTAAAATACACCTACCATTAAAATTATAGACTGATCATTTCTTTGTCAGTGGGCAAACGTACAAAATCAGCAGGGGATCAAATACTTTTTTCCCCCACTGTACATACATATATATGGAAAAGAAACATTACAAGTATAAATCACAATAAGATGTAATAAAGTACAGATAAACAAAGTGTAATAAAATGTGATCTTTTTGAAAATGCAGGGACGTCACTGGAAAAGATGATGTCTGGATGGCAGCATATGTTGCTCCAAAATGTGTACATCTCTTCTGCAAAAATGGTGCCCTCACAGATGTGCGAGTTACATGACAGACAGACAGACAGACACTCACACCCACACACACACACTTTCACAGACAGACATACACACAGAGACAGGCACACACACACACACATACATACATACATACATATGGAAAAGAAACAATACATTTATAAATCACAATAAGATGTAATAAAGTACAGAAAAACTAAATGTAAGAAAATGTGATCTTTAATACACACAAATATGTATGGCTGGTCGGATGCGTCTTGGACTCGGGTTCCTCTTCATTACGTATAACGCTTTTGCCTTTTGCTAAAGCTTTCCGTGGAGGGGATCGTGGGTGAGTTTGTACCATTTTTGGGAGGATCTGCCTTGTTGGGGCGGAGCTGTGATCCAGGTGAACAGCAGATCGGGCATAGGTGGGCATGTGGGCAGAGGAGTAGGAAGGCCGGTCAAGCAAATAAGCTTGCTAAGGTACACAGCAGCAGCAAGCAGCCCCCACATCCAGCCAGCCAGCCAGTCTGGCTGGCAGTGACTGAGTGGTTGACAGACGGCAAGCAACGGAATGTACGTGCTCTGTGATGTCATAGCAGTCAGCTGAGAGAGGCTCGTGATGTCATCGCTGAGCTGGCTGGCTGGCTGGCTCTGTGTGTGTGTGTGTGTGTGTCTATGTCTGTCTGTTTTTCTGTTTGTCAGTCTGTCTGTCTGTCTCTCTCTCTCTCTCTCCCTCTCAATTCTATTCATTTGTATTGTCAAAGCAATTGGACATACATACATACATATATATATATATATGTAGCGTAAGGTACACTTTTAAATTTCAATTAAAGAAGTGAATTCATAGTATCACCTTATCACGAATCCTGGAGTCTTGTAGAACTCAATTTCTGTAATCATTGGACGCAGACACCAATTCCAAAGATATAAATTGTCAAATTTATTTAAAAACAAAGACTAAATGTAGCACTACACTAACTATACAAAAGGGAAAAACTAATTAAAATTCAACTCTAGATCAACAAATCAAAGACAAATCACTTCCGTGACCAAATCAAAGACCATGGGATCACATAGGATAACACACAAATCGTTAAACAAAAAAGGTTATAAACACATTGACTACAATACCGGTTAGTAATTCTAGGAATCACTAAGAAACAGTTGAAAGTGCTAAATTGCAGTTTCAGAAGATGAAAAAAAACTGTAACAGATGGGATATGTAGTACTTTATACTCGAGTGGTCTATGCGATTACACCCTGTTGGTGTTATTAAGAACGCCAAGTACCAGAATGCAGAGCGGGACTGTTTTTTGTGCCGTGACTTGTTGGGGGAAAAAGGCGCAGAAAAAACGGACGAGAAGGTGAAGGTAGTATGGCGGTGATGCACGCGTTGGTGAAGTGGGAAAGCGGGGTCGACAAAGACTCTTACACCGTGATTCCCACTGCTTGCTTTCGCAATTTTGATTTATTCAGCATTGCTGATGATGACGAAGAGACGACTCGAAACTTCAGAGCAGAGTGGAGAGACACGAACAAACCTCCAAAAGGTGGATGGCCTGTCCATGAAGCGCAGATCATTATGACTGGTAACAATGTTTATTTAAAAAAAAAAAAACATTAAAGTCTTTACATGCTATTTGATATATACAATCACAGTATATTTGAAATGAATGTTTAAGTTATTAATGTGTTGTACTTCTAACATACTCTTATAACATGGTAGATGGTGGTGAGGGCGATAAAACTCGTCATACTTGACTGGCATTTGTAAGAACGATTTATTGTGTGTTGTGCTTTACAATAAAATCCCCCAAATCACAAAATAAATTAAACCAGATATAATTTAACTTCAGTTTTGATTCAGTGTTGGCTGTTCATCTTAATTTGTATGGTCAAAGCACAGTATTTTTATGACAAATAAATATAATCCCCAAATATCTGTGGACATAATGCAGGGTTTTATTTATTTTATTTTTATTTTAGGAAAAGAAGGCGAACTAAGAAGAAAACTTAATGACCTAACAAAAATGCCCTGTCCTAAAATGAAGAGAGTACCTAAACCAAACAAAAAACTTCAAATTTCAGATGATAGTGACCTTGATGAACCACAGTTACCGGTGAGATAATTACTGCAAATATTAAATAAATGTATTGCAGGATTGTTTTTTTTTAAATCATTTTCATATATATATATATATATATATATATATATATATTCATTTTAAACTCTTTTTCTCTCTGAATACAGCACAAAATAAGAAAGAAAACCGATGGAGCATCAAGAATTAGATCCCGTCATATTCTACAGACATTTAAAGAGTCCAGTGAAGTTGAGCTACAGCAAAACGTTAAGCAGCTCGAAAAGGAAAACACAAGACTTAAAAATGAAAACCAATGTCTTCGAAACCGTATGGTTGATGGTAAGTTTTTTTATTTATAGCAAATAATTCCTTACCTTGATAAATGTTATTCTTCAGTAATTTAGATTCCAGAGTAATGTATTATAGTTGATCATACTGAAGTAATCTAGAACCACAATACAGACTCTTAATGTGCACTGTCTAATAGTTTAATAATACTGATTATTAAATAAAGTTTTTCAACATAACTTCATAATCCTACATTAATGACTATATGCATTACATTAGACCTGGTAATTCTTGTATTTTATCTCTTCTATTTTTTTCGTAGCTAATGTTAATGACCCACAAAAAGGTCAGTTTGCCAATAACATAGAGCAAGTCTCTCAAGTATAATTGCAGGCATTGATGGTTTTGTTTTCACTTTGTATTAAATATATTACTAGAAATGATTATCATTTAATACTAAGGTTTTTTTCTCCAGAGATTCCAGACCTTTTGGACAATCTGAAAAAAATTGTAACAAAAGCCACATTTATCAGCAATGAAGACAAAAGTGTGTCACCATCAAGTGGTTCTGACAGCCCCACAGCAAATTGTTCTGAATCTGACAAAGAATCACCAAAACAGGTATAACACTCTTGGTCTACAATATTACAAAGACAAGGTAAAAATATATATATTGAAAACAAATATTGGTTGTAAACAATCTAATGATGCTACATTATCAGTTATATTCATAGTTATAGTTGATAATAAGAATGTAATTGAATTATGGGTGTCACAGATTCACTGACTTTATTATGTCTGTAAATTAATAAACTTAGAATTGAGACATACTGTGGTCTTTAATAACACATTTCTGTAACAAAATCACAGCCTTACTGATAATGTATTCCACTTAACATAATATAAGAATAGTTTGGGGATAAACTTGTTTTTTATTTACCATTGTCTTTTAGGTGGAAATATTCCCAGGCACTGGAGTTTACATTGACAAACTGTCCTGGATCCTTGCAGAGAGGTGCAGCACGAATACGTCATATGCAAGAACCCTGACGGTTGCTGTCTTTGACTTTCCAACATTATTAAAGAGCAATCTTCGTGGTGGTGGCAGCAAGAGAGATCCAACTTCGGAGAAAAAGACACCTCTGGATCGCTTAAAGGTGGAAGCCATATATGGTATGTAAATGCTGTTGTACAAAATTTCTAACTCTCCTTTTTAACTGTATAGAACACAAAGGGTTAGCATTTGAAATGTTCCTTTGGCCTTTGTTTTAGTTTCAGAGACTAGAGTTAATTTATTAATAAATAATAATACCTTACATGTAGCAGCTGGAAAGATCCCAAAGTGCTCTACAGACTCACTTCACCCACCACCCTCTGGGGTGCAGCCATTTTGTACCAGGAGATTACTACACAGCAGTAAAGGTGGAGTCATAACAAATTTGTTAGACCTGATTGAGGGAAGCCTGACTTAGAATTCAGCCACGTCACTCTTTCAACAACACCTTGTAAATCACCTTGGATTAATGCTTCAGACATATTAATACATAATAATAATGAATAGTGCCATGGGATCCTTGACAATATAAACTTTCATGTCTCATTTAAATTTGACTTTTGAGCAAATACTTCACATTTCAGTCCAGTTGTGCCACATCAATGTAATGCTTAAGCAAGGTATTAATGGAGAAAAGACTGCCTTTGCATAGCTGCTTCGCCAAGTACAGATTTTACTATGAACTAGTGTAAGACAAGTTTAAGAGCATACACCAAAACGTTTAAATACACCCACACACAAAAATGTTGATTTACTGTGGCAATATGTAACTAATGAACCCTTCTCAAAGATATGTGGTATGTTTATTAAAAGATTTTTATATATCTATGTGCAAGTCATTAAATCTATGTGATACATGTTTTTTAGGGGCTACCTTGAAAAAATTGCCCAGTACCCCAAAGAGTGTAATTGGTGGTGCAATTAACAGCAAGATAAATGAACTACGACACAGAATGAAACCAGAGTGAAGATTTGAAGAACCAGATCTGTATTTTTTGTTTTGTTTTCAACAGGGTTGGGGTCAATTCCAATTCAATTTTTAATTCCCTTTTCAATTCAATTCCAATAAAGAATATTCTGTGAATGCAAAAAGTAATTGCAATTTTGAATTGATTTGTAGGAGGAATTGGAATTGAAAAACAGGAATTGACCCCAACCATGGTTTTCAGTGAGTGTTGTACAAATTGATAGGTCAGGGTTTCTGTAAAAACTTAATAGAGGCCAGCAGGCGTGCACGATCTGGGAAAAACTGCTCCACTACAACAGACCTCTTTCCCTTCGTTTTCTCTAAAAACCTCCTGATATCCTTCACTGCAGCTCTGACTCACCGAGGACGAGGAGGCGAGAGAGGAATCCGTGAAGCCGCCCTCACTGTCACTCCGAGCCGCGATGCTCCAGCGTGTAGCCGGACCTTTCCCCACCAAGCCGCTCGCCACCCCAGCTTCACTACTGTGCCACCACTTCTTTTACTGCCACTATTTACCAACACCGTCCGTGCTCCCTCCCAGCACCTTCTTAGTGCGTTTTTTCCACCCGGCGCCTCGGCTTGTACCGCCGAGCCTGGCCCTGCCTCCTCCTCGGCTACACCCTGTGTGTCTGTCCGCCCGTCTGCTGGCTGCTGAGGTTGTTCCTCGTCACTAACCAGCGCCCCGTGCACCGCCTCAACACCATCTCCCCCCGGCGTCTCGGTCGTCACTATCCCCCGCTGCCTCGACCCCGTCCCCCAGCTGTGCGTCATCGCCTCCGGGCAGCTCTTCCCCCGTCACGGCATCAGTGGTACCATCGGTCCGACCGGCGACTGTCTCCTCCGCCGGGGCTCGATCTCTGTCTGCCCGCTGCATCTGTGGCTGCGGGCCGGTGTCTCTATTCCTCCCCGCGTCGCCCCGCTCCTCCTCCCGCTCCCTGTCCTGCTCGGGACAGTTCCTCACGACATGCCCCTCGCTCCCACACCTGAAACACTTCATGGACTCCGAAGTAGCGAACACGACGTAGTCGGTATTGTCGATCTTAAATTTAAAAATGACATTAAGATCCTCATTGATGTTATTGAGGATCATATACAGCTGCCTTCGGAAGGACACGACGTGTTTCAGTTGCGGGGCTTTGCAGCCCAGCGGGACCCTCTTAATGCCGGACATCAGCTGCCCGAGCCGGTGCGGATGAACGGAGGGACGTTAGACAGCGTTACCTTCCGGGCAGGAGCAGCGAGCGGCAACACCGGGGTGAAAGTGTCGTCTAACACTGTGCCATTAGCCACTAGCTGATTGAGCAGATCAGTGGTTTTTAAGAAGATAACAATGGCAGCAGACTTGATATTTTCACACCCTGCTACCTCCCCAACCGCTAACACACACTGCTCTAGGGGGCAGAACTGCACCGGAGCGATCTTGACTCCATGGCGTCGGGTCAGTTTTTCAAAAGACGCATTCAGGGGGTCCGACCCCCCGACCCGGGAAGAACTACCGGTACTCCCCCCTCCCCTCCCCTGTTCCCCCACAATAAGAAAAGCACTGAAAACAGAAGACAAAATAAACAAACTGAAAAAAGTAAAGCAACAAAAAAACGCAGCCAAAGGACAGAGCTCTCAGCAGCACTCCCGCTCACTGCAGACCCCTCCCACACACTCCCAGCTGAGAGAGAGAGAGAGAGAGAGAGAGAGAGAGAGAGAGAGAGAGAGAGAGAGAGAGAGAGAGAGAGAGAGAGAGAGAGAGAGAGAGAGAGAGAGAGAGAGTTAGTGTCTGTCTCTCTCTCTCTGTAGATGCATCATAGGGAACATATGTAACAATCTCTCTTTTTGTTTACCAAAAATGAGAATGAACGTATTTCAAGTGGGTGTTGCCTTGGTTGGAAACGTTTTAAGATTATTTATGAAGTGTAAAGTGGATTTGTCTCAGTTCTCCGTAGTTTTCAATGTATGTGCCATTCAGTAGCGTTCATGTTACAGATGTGCCCTATGCAGTGGTAGGGTCAATAAAATGTCAGTAAAACTTTATTTTAGCAATTATGGAGGGGAAGAACTGCAAATAGCGGGTCCCCACTAATTATCTAACTTACCAACAACGTTTAAAATTAGGTCTTGCGAAGCTGCCAAATAATGCTGTATAATCGTATGTGTCTTCATACACCGGCTGCTATAGTCTGATAGCTTTGATTGTATATATATATATATATATTTTCTCGTGAACCACAAATGCTATTTGCTTGATTTTTACAGAGTATGTTATAAATACCATTGTTATGAAGCCTGACAAATTGTATGCTGTAATTATGAATATTTTCAAATCATTTGTTTGTTTTTCCTAACATGTTACAAATGTTCCCTATGTGAAAGATGCATTATATCTTAATGACGTCTAAACAATTAAAGATATACAGATTATTATTTTTGGTAAAGTTATAATACATTGCTATTAACTATGTGTGTCAGTAAAAGTTTAAATTTCCTAAAGGATTTTTATTGATCTTGCAAAATAAGTGTTTAGGGAACATTTGTAACATAGAGGTGGGTTAGCCACCGGCTAAGGGCAGCGGCTCCGGCTCCAGCACCATCACCATGTCGCTGGAAAAGCGCTAAGTGAGCTCAGTGTAATGTCTGCTCTGGTGAGCTCACAGTGTGACCTAGTCGTGAGTTCACGTCTTCACTGGGTAGTCCTTGACAACTTAATTGACTCAAATCTTGGGCTTAATTGGTCAAAATGACCATTGGTTGAAGGTACTCAGGGACTGATGTGTAGAGAGACTTATTAAACCTGCAGGATTGTGGTTTTCCCAGATCAGAATTAACCAGATCACCACAAAGGAACATGGTAGGTGCTATTGCAACACAGATTACACACATACATTGAAATCCAAGTTTGCAGTGGTCCTTGGGCCATTGTGTGGTGATCCAGATCACTTCAGCAGGAATTTTGCAGTGGTCTGGACTACAACTCTCTCTCTCTCTCTCTCTCTCTCTCTCTCTCTCAATTCAGTGCATTTGAATTGTCAAAGCAATTGGACATGCATACATACATACATACATATACACTCACCTAAAGGATTATTAGGAACACCTGTTCAATTTCTCATTAATGCAATTATCTAACCAACCAATCACATGGCAGTTGCTTCAATGCATTTAGGGGTGTGGTCCTGGTCAAGACAATCTCCTGAACTCCAAACTGAATGTCTGAATGGGAATGAAAGGTGATTTAAGCAATTTTGAGCGTGGCATGGTTGTTGGTGCCAGACGGGCCGGTCTGAGTATTTCACAATCTGCTCAATTACTGGGATTTTCACGCACAACCATTTCTAGGGTTTACAAAGAATGGTGTGAAAAGGGAAAAACATCCAGTATGCGGCAGTCCTGTGGGCGAAAATGCCTTGTTGATGCTAGAGCTCAGAGGAGAATGGGCCGACTCGATTCAAGCTGATAGAAGAGCAACTTTGACTGAAATAACCACTCGCTACAACCGAGGTATGCAGCAAAGCATTTGTGATGCCACAACACGTACAACCTTGAGGCGGATGGGCTACAACAGCAGAAGACCCCACTGGGTACCACTCATCTCCACTACAAATAGGAAAAAGAGGCTACAATTTGCACAAGCTCACCAAAATTGGACAGTTGAAGACTGGAAAAATGTTGCCTGGTCTGATGAGTCTCGATTTCAGAGTCAGAATTTGGCGTAAACAGAATGAGAACATGGATCCATCATGCCTTGTTACCACTGTGCAGGCTGGTGGTGGTGGTGTAATGGTGTGGGGGATGTTTTCTTGGCACACTTTAGGCCCCTTAGTGCCAATTGGGCATCGTTTAAATGCCACGGCCCGTTGTTTCTGACCATGTCCATCCCTTTATGACCACCATGTACCCATCCTCTGATGGCTACTTCCAGCAGGATAATGCACCATGTCACAAAGGTCGAATCATTTCAAATTGGTTTCTTGAACATGACAATGAGTTCACTGTACTAAACTGGCCCCCACAGTCACCAGATCTCAACCCAATAGAGCATCTTTGGGATGTGGTGTGTAACGTTATGTTGGGTGTATTTGGATAAGAGTATTTGGACTCTGAGCTGAAGCACGGATCTAAAGAAGACCTCTCCCCCCCAAAGTTATCAGATTTCCTTAGCTCATCAGCTTGGAACTGGTTTGCATCAAAGTGACAGTTTTGGGGAGGATGGCACCGAGAAGAGGCCAAATAGTTTGGAATTCTGCTATGAGATGTCTGGAGAAAGGGGCCTGTGGGTGATAAAAACTCTTTGAAGTGGATGAGAGCCGAAATCCCGACATAGAGCTACGAACCCAGGCCAACCGGCATTTCCAAAAGATGGCATGGATTGACATCAGTCATAAATCCAAAGTCACAAAAGATTAAGTCTGTTTTAGTTACTTGTGATAAATTGTTGATATCCTAAGCGTTGGCATTAGAGTCATTAGGTGATTAATCGAGTACTGTTCTGTTGGGTTGTTACTGAATAGCCAAAACAATGATTACCCAAATGTCCCCATGTGAAGCATTGATTGTTAAGGTACCAGGAACAGAGATTCCTGAATTCCTTGGACGCCTAGGCAGTTTGGACTTTGAAGTAGAGTCGCGTCGAACTCAGTTGGCAAACGACACTACGACGCAACTCGAAAAAGAGTCGATAGAGGTGATGAAAGTTATGGCTAGCTTAGCACTTGCGAGCTCAAGGGTAGTGAACTGGATCATAAGCAAGTTTGAAAAACTGAAAAAGCTAGGAGAAAAGTATGCTAAAGCGAAAGAAGAAAGAGCCAAACGGCATGGAATGGTTTTAGAATTTGAAGGAAAGCTAGATACTTGTGGAAAACAAGTCATTGTGTTGAATGCTGAAAAAGAGGACTTAATTGAACAGAGAGAGCAATTAGGAAATGATTTAAGACAATGTCAAGTTGAATTGGAAACAACTCTGATCCAAGTAAAAGGTCTGCAAAATGACAGATGTAAAGCGGTTGAAAATGAAAGGATAGTTTTGAAGGACCGGGATGTTTTGGAAATGCGTCTTTGCAAAACAGTCAGGGAGAAAGATTTGGGCACTGTAAAAATGGAGATACTCGAAGGCGAGGTCATACATTTAAAAAGGGACAGTGAAGAAATGAGGAGAGTAAATCAGGTGCTTAGGGGAGAACTCAAATCAACTGAAGTTGAAAATGAGCGTCTCAAGCAACAAATAGGGGCCCTGAAAGCTGCCTCTTGGTGGGCTGCAAAGCTGACACCTGACAGCATAAAGGAACAGCCGGAACCGGCCAATGCACGGAGTCGCACACCGTCTCCACATTTAGGCCCCGGGTTGCCTCGTCCTGATCGTACCCCTCCCTGTAGTCTTTCTCCACCCAGGGTAAGAAGCTCGTCGCACAGACGAACTTCCTCTCCCGAGAGTCCAGACCGAAAGGTTAACATGCGCCAGTTGAGAGAACTGGCTAAAGATTGTGAAACCTTTAACCCAGCAGACAAGGAAGGAAATGTGGAAGCGTATATTAAGGACATTAAGTATGCTTTGAGTTTCTATCCTGAGGCTACGGAGAAGGAAAAGGTTCTCCTAATCCGCAAAACTACCTCTCGCCAAGTCCATTCTTGGATGGAGAGGCAAGGGTCCATGGTCTGCGATAGGTTTCAACGCTTGTGCAGAGCATTAGTTAGGGACTATTCCAGGTTCATTGATCCAGTGGCAGCAGTGACTGCCGCACACCAGATCAAACAGGGTAAGCATGAGTCCCCCCGTGATTACTATGAAAAGCTTAGGAAAACCTATTTTGCGGGTCAAGATCGACCCGGGGCCGAGGAAGAGGTGAGCTTTAAAGGGTTGTTTGTTGCTAATTTGTTCCCAGCGATTAAGGAAATGATCATATTACATGCAGACGCAATGTATATGAACATAGCTGAAATTCGAAAAAATGGCACAGAAAGCTTGTGAAAGCAAGTACAATAGCACTTCTGATCGTAAAGATTCAAGCACCCAAGTACTGGCAAGGCGCTCTGAGAGCC
Source organism: Amia ocellicauda (assembly GCF_036373705.1). Taxonomy (NCBI): domain Eukaryota; kingdom Metazoa; phylum Chordata; class Actinopteri; order Amiiformes; family Amiidae; genus Amia; species Amia ocellicauda. The sequence goes on from NW_027102973.1 coordinate 640,748, forward strand.
CTATTTCTCCACTGGAGTTAGAGGGGACAGAGATTCAAAGAAGGAAAGAACCTCCCAAGGATGGAATCCAAGACACCCAGGCTTACAATAAAAAAAAGAAATCTGCTCCTAGCCTAGGTGGGTTAACTCAGTCTCTGAGCAATGTTGCAGTTTCTGAGCTACTGCTACGCTTAGCTCTGCTCCCTTTGCCCCCTCTTCCCAAACTGGAAGTTAGTAGCCAGGGTAAAGGGCCGGACTCGCCACCTAAGGAATGACTAGCTCTGGAACCACCCCCTGTCCCCGCCTCTGTGTTTTTGATTGGATGTGAGGAACAGCAGGGGGGTTTCTCTGACACATCAGCCCACTGGGACCTCCCAGTGGGGGAAGTTGCCTGCAGGCAAGCTGAACCTTTGGTGATGTTACTGGGTGATCTGACACAGAGAGGCAGAGCCAAGCAAGTTTACATAGAAGTGACCATTGAGAATGTGTGGGAGTGAGGAGCCTTGTTGGACACTGGGGCTGAAATTTGTTTAATGTCTGCCACCACAATGGGCAACCTGAAACAAATTATGGAAACCTCAGACCAACGACTGAAAGTGGAAGCTTGTAGTGTGAACATTACAAGTTACACAGAGACTAAGGCACAGCTCACTCAAAAGGCATTGTTAGAGTTCACCTTTGGGAAGATTAAGTTGGTTCATCCAGTTTATATTTCCAAATTTGAAACAGAGAAGTTGATCATTGGTCAGGATCTATTGAACAGGTTGTGGGCTCAAGTTGAATCACCAAAGCCGGTGGAATTGAATGACAGATATGATACAGCCACCAAGGTACAACTTCCCAATGAGACCATTTTTTGTGCATGTCCCTAAAGGGGGCACCGGCTTACCATGTAAGCCAACCATTCGAACCCAGGTCCCTACCAACTATTATAGACATAGTGAAGGTCAGGTGCCTGAATAACACCTGAATTCCCAGTCACCTCCCTCTGTTAATCAACTTCCACCTATTGGTTACCGTCAGTAACCATACTCAATACTGAGTAATACCAATTGTTTTTTTGTTTTAATGTACTAGTGTTATAATATGTAACCTGTATATGTGCTAGTATAGGATTGTCAATTTGATTGGAATACATTCTGCTTAAATAATGAACTATTAGTTTGTTTTCTTTGATTTCTCGGGGTCATGAATGGTGAAGTCCACTGTTGAATTCTGTTACATAACTTTGAGATAAATGCTTAACGTCTTATTTTGTCTTGAAGGGGATAACGTCCTAGTCGACCTCAGTCCCATTCAAGAAAGGGGGTATGTAGCGTTATGTTGGGTGTATTTGGATAAGAGTATTTGGGCTCTGAGCTGAAGCACGGATCTAAAGAAGACCTCTCCCCCCCAAAGTTATCAGATTTCCTTAGCTCATCAGCTTGGAACTGGTTTGCATCAAAGTGACAGTTTTGGGGAGGATGGCACCGAGAAGAGGCCAAATAGTTTGATATTCTGCTATGAGATGTCTGGAGAAAGGGGCCTGTAGGTGATAAAAACTCTTTGAAGTGGATGAGAGCCGAAATCCCGACATAGAGCTACGAACCCAGGCCAACCGGCATTTCCAAAAGATGGCATGGATTGACATCAGTCATAAATCAAGCCCCCCTCCAATAGGACACTGGGGGCTGAAACCGAAATCCAATCTCAAGAACTCAGGAACCAATCACCTATTGATCTGACAGACTATAAAGGACAAACAAGGCCTTTCTTTCTCTCTCTCTCTCACCTGAACCAGTAACTCGCTGCCACAGCTCAACCTGTAGCTCTGTTGCCCGAACCGGAACCAGAAACCAACCAAGTCTTTGCCGGCAACAGAAGAGTTAAACTGGGAGAAGGAGATTGAGCCGTACAAAGAATTATTTTAAAGGACTTTATTAAATAAAGAACTTTACAGACTGCGCTGCCCGCCTGTGCCCACCTGATCAGTGGAGTTTTACAGCTGGACAAATGACTAAGTCGACTGAATACGAAAGTGTCAGTCATTTAAATAGCTATTTGAGTTTTAAGAAACTTGACCCTTGGAACGAACAGGGCCCTGCTTTCCTCAAAGACTTTGTCTTCAAGTAACTACGGTGGAACCCTGATTACAAAGAAGATTTTGTGCACAACCTTGGAGCCTTCAAACCAGTGGAAAATCTGTTTGGAAAAGACTCTACATTCGCGAAACCCCAACTTCCAGGTGCATCGACTGAGTGGAAGTTCTTGGACAAAGCCGAACCGGACTGCCTTTGTTCCAAACCACACGGACCTCGTGCCGTGTGCTGTTATCTGAGCCCGAAGCCAGAGAGGCCTCTCTGCGACGAAGTTCACATAAGTTTAACAGTTTGGAGTTTGTGATTCATGACATTTGAGAAATCAATTAGAAATGTTAATCTGTGATTCATAACTCTAGAATGTGTAATATCATTTAGTTTTCTTAAATATAAATGTGTGTTGCATTCAACTGTTTTGTTGATAATTTTAGAAATAAAATCTGTCAACGCCGAGAAATATCTTCTCATTCCTGTTTAACTGTTTAGTCTGAAATTGACACAAGTTAATAGACACCAGATTATAGGTGGCCCTGCCTATCCTTAATCATTGAATAATAATCAGTTAAGGGAAATTGTGGTAACAAGTAATGATAGGATCTTTCTCTCCACCTAAACGTTAATGAGACTGATATATATATAACGAGAAGTTACCTGACATAAATACTAACCTGCATAGTTATTGAATGTCTGACTAACAATACTAATGAGAGACTCACCTTCGTCTTACTAACCGGTATTGTAGTCAATGTGTTTATAACCTTTTTTGTTTAATGATTTGTGTGTTATCATATGCGATCCCATGGTCTTTGATTTGGTCACGGAAGTGATTTGTCTTTGATTTGTTGATCTAGAGTTGAATTTTAATTAGTTTTTCCCTTTTGTATAATTAGTGTAGTGCTACATTTAGTCTTTGTTTTTGAATAAATTTGACAATTTATATCTTTGGAATTGGTGTCTGCGTCCAATTATTACAGAAATTGAGTTCTACAAGATTCCAGGATTCGTGATAAGGTGATACTATAAATTCACTTCTTTAATTGAATTTTATAAGTGTACCTTACGCTACACCTTTGACCACCACGTCTTCCTCCTCCCACTGCTTGACCTCTATTGTGACCTGGATCACCTGCCGGCTCCATGTTATCGCTGTGTTGTTGAGGTGGATAGCACTCATTTCACTCGATACTCGTACCACAATGTGAAATCAATCATCAATAACCAGTTGGCAGTATTGGAAAAGCAATTACAAGGGCCTGCATACATACAGTAATGTCAAATCTGATGTGGAAGAACAATTCCTTTATCCCTCTGTTCTCCACCAGGGTTGTGCTGTTCGCCTCGATTGGCAAGTTTGCAGTGTGAGGAGTGGATCCATGTCGTCGTTCCTAGGCACTTCACAGCTGTGTGGGTGGTCAGGAGCACCTGGTAGGGCCCTGTCCACCTGGGCTGTTGGGAGGACTTTCTCTTGTGTGCTTTGATATACACAGTCACCTTGCTGGAAGGGGTGGTAAACCTGCTGGGATGGTTCAGTCTGGGCGGCTTTCATCTGTGAATGGACAGCTTCGAAAGCACGTGTTAGTCCCATACAAAAAGACAACAGAGCATCATCCATCAAGTGGATGTCCATTTCCCTTACAGACAATGGAGGAGTGATGGAGAGTCTCATAAGTCATCCCATAATAATCTCACACAGAGAAAGACCTGTTTTTCTCAATTTGCTGACGATTTCATTGTCATTAGGACTATAGGAAGGGGATCTGGACGTTTGAGTCCTGTTTGTTTGCATATATTAGACAGCTTATTCTTTAATATCCCATTTTGTTTCTCCACTGCTCCAGCTGACTGAGCCTGATGGGGCAGTGAAAATGTTGTTTACCTCGCAGGGCTTTGCATAGTTCCTGCACTATTGTCCCAGTGAAGTGAGTGTTCCTATCACTGGAAATTTCCCTGGAATGCGAAATCTACATATAACATCCCTTAACTGTATTTTTGCTACTTTTACTACTTCAGCCTTCCTACGGGATAGGCTTCAACCCATTTAGAACACCTATATATTATTACAAGTATATATTCATATCCACAACATTTAAGCTTTTGAACACAATCTATTTGCATATTGCAGGATTATGAGCTTGACAAATGTGGCAAGTTCTACAATATTGCTAAGCTGTTACTATAAAACCTGGGGCAAACCAATTTAAAAGACTGATGCACACATCCCCCCTTTGCCCGTGTGGCCAACACCATGCGCCACATGGGCAAACCAGGGAAAGAGTGCCTGTGAGGCAACCAATGCATTAGCAAATGTTTGAGCTCTCTTATGGAAGGTGCAGTGGCCAGTTGCAATTTCCTGGAGCTTTTACAGTGCATCTCAAATTAAATTTCATCCAGCCCCAGGTCATAAAAGTCAAACCCTAGTTACGACATACATAACACATACATTTTGTTGCTTCAAAGAGAATACAAAAGTCAGCAAAACATTCTTTTTTACAAATTCAGTTTGTAAACTGTATTGTACATATATTTGTTGCGTTTTGATTTATAAACATTATACATTGTACAAATCTTAAGTGAAGGGCAATGGACTGATTCTGACTTCATGGCTGTCATTCTATTCATTTGAATAATGTGACATCTCCACTAATAGTACATTATAAATTAAACTATCAATAGAAGAATATGTGCTACTGCGGACGTCATCTGAGCAGTTTCACAATATATTGTAGATTCCTATAATCTGGAAAACCTTTAATTATAGTATTTTAACTTATTTCTCCACTGAGTCAAGCATCACTTCAGCGTAGTGGACCTCAGCATTGGTCTGTTCAAGTTGCTGTGAGGCTGTCTTTAAAGCCGCGCCCTCGGCCTACTGTGTCTCAACAAGAACACCAGCATCTTCTCCATATGGGTCAGACATCGGTTCCTTCAGGACACGATTCATAATATGCATATCTGCCATGTGGAATAAATCAGTCTGAAGACACAATGTGTGGTTCACACAACATCAGAGATCGTCCTTATAAAAGGCATCTCTATCACATTAGTTGACATTCGCACAATCTATAAGGTTTCTAGTAAAGGGACAATTCAAAATAATAATAATCTTGATTCCAATTTATCTCATTTATCAAATTATTTCAGTACAGCACTCAGCTGTCGTCAGCAGCATCATATCTCCTGTGTTTATTGAATCAGCTTTACTTCCTAGTGTAGATACTCTTTTTGTGTGGAGTTGTCAAAGTTTCAAAACAATGTGCTTATCTTTGTCCTTTTATCTAACTTAAATACCTGAGAACATTACAATAACTATTACAGCAGCTCCTTCAACACCATAGTTAATAGTAGTTGGGTAAATGATGGCAGTTATTAATCTTTGTTTCTCAATTCATTTTTTACCAATAAACCATAATTTGAAATTATTTCCATACTCCTATTATTCCTATTTTCATTATTATTAGTTTTATGCGGTTGTCATCTAGTATGTGATGTATTCGTCTGTATCAACATCAATATTATTATCATTATTAATACAAGCAGTGTAAATTACCATTCATTACACTCTTGCTCTGTTTGTAATAAGTTATGAACCCTTACACGTACTTACAGTCTCTGCCTTGTCTCTGACTTCTCTCTCTCTCTCTCTCTCTCTCTCTCTCTCATCTCAGGCTGCTTGTCTGCTCAGGCGAACAGGGGGAGCAGAGGAGCACATACGGCCCTTGCCCCCTGCCCCCCTCTTCCTAATTGATAGGGTATTTCTGTTTGTGAAAGGACTATTTCCAAACAGTTTTATAACTTGCCATGACTATGTTTCATTAAATTAGTTATGTTACACCTTTAGTTATACCTGTAGTAACTTCATTATTTTCCCTCATATTCCAGTCAATCACCATCAGAGTCTCTCGTGGCAGTACATTTGTCTCACACAGAACAAACTCTCCTTTCTCAACCGCTTTCAATTTTGGATAACATCGCACTGCATCCCAACAGCTGTTCTTTCTCCTATTCCTAATTTCTTACAAGAAAATGCAAGTTATATTTGATCGATTTGTATTATTACTATTTATATACATTTCACTACATTATTGTAGTTAATGAATGTATTTAATCTTTGGAAAATAAGCCTTTTCATTGATCTCAATAATGATGTCCAGGTACTTCAGGAAAGCACATTTTCAAAAAATGTGTCCAGTCAATGATTTCCCCAACTAAGAACCTGCGTGGGCACTAAGACTGTCCTCCTGCGCGGCTCATGTCTTTATTGTGTCACTTCCTCCTATTGAAGTCCAATCTACACCAGTACAGGTTCAGAAGAACTGTTCCCGAATCCAGATTGAACTGATCAATAGTTAATTTCTTACCTACACATTGTATTTAGGGATCTATTTCTAGGGATTTAAAAACTCTTCATTGTGGAACTCATAGCTTCCAAATGAGCACATCGTTAATTTCCTGGAGTATCTGGTTATCTATTTATCAATATGTAAGAAACCTTCACCGAATGTTTGTGGTTGCCTCGGATTCCTATTTCTAAATTTGGCTCTAATTCCATTTCTAACATGTTACTTTTAACTTCTGTATTCGTAAGACCTATTTAAATAACTTAATTTTGTATTATTATTTCTGTTTGCAATAGCATTCTGTGTACAGTTAAATGCTGACTTTCTTGTAGGTCTGTTATTACAACATATTTAACTGGCGTTTTTTAGCTATCATTCTGTAACTATTTGTGACTTATGACTCTCTTAGTCATATTCTGGACTATACAGTACATGAAAAAGTCAAAATATGGACATTTACCTTGCGCAAACTGAAAACGTACAAACATACAAAGAGACACATATTAATTTATATCCATAGTAAATTCAGATACCATGGTTTTGGTTGGCATGTTATATTGACCTGCAGTGTCTCAAACTACCCTTATTTATTACTTATCTAGTAATTTTCCTTCAGTATCTTGAGGACTGTCATTTATACTGAAAAACATATATATATATTTTTAATTTGTCTTCGGGGCATTCAGATTGAATTATGCCTGTTGTCTTTTCTTTCTTTTCTCTAACAAATGTTTTAAGATAGCTAGCTTTGGTTTCTCATTTCTTAATGCTTTGTATTCCTATTTTGCAAAACCGTTTTTAGGTGCTCAAGTCTATCTGAATCAAAAGTCCCATCTTCTGGAAACCTTAATTTTCTGTCACCTATTGTCCAGTCAAACGCACCGCTTCACTCCATAGTTATCATACATGTACCTTACATGTGTACCTTTAAGTGGCGGGTCGCCCGTCTTACTAGAGCTGTTCCCACACAGTAACACGTTTTCCCATTTTCTATGTATCGTTTTGTACACAACAACCAAGGCGTGCAAGCCCGCAAAATAACAATAAACGACAGGGGAGAAAACATAGCAAAAAACAAGAAAACACAAATAATACTAAATCCTATATAGGAATAACAACAAACATGCTTTTCAATGTTTGCATTTATAGAACTTGTATATAACTTAATGACTTTTCTTCATTTACCATAAACACTATAAACTTCTATAAACTATAAACATGTTATTTTATATTATCACCGGCGTATCAGATATTGAACAATTAATTAGCGCTCCTTTTTCTTTTTTTTTCTAATAGTAGGTCAAACCTACGCTGCAGTTTACAAACACACTTAAGCCTGCGGGAACCCAGACAGGAAAACACAGTCCTGTTCCTTCACAAACAAGAAGACACAGTCAAGTCTATGGTAACCCTAAGAAACCATGCTCCTCGGTTATTGGTGTCAATGGATCTCATTATCCTGAAACTTTCATGATCGAAACATGGAATACTGTTTGTCAGTTTCCATAAAACTATGCATTAAGAGTAATGCAACAGTCACTTATCATTTTGAGCAGCTGTATCAATTGATAGTTAGATCTTTGTAATGAAATGAATAGACAGTGATCTCAGATGTAATGTGTGAATTGCATTTTGAAATGGTAATACTTTGATGTTAAGTTGTGTCATTTTAGTTCAATGAACAAATGATCTGAGGTTGATGTGTATTGTATCCAAGCAATTGTAAAAAAGTGTTAGAGTTTTGAAAAATGTGCATTTTGATCATCGGGTGTGAGTTTAGTGTCTAGAGTTTTGAAAAATGACATCAAGGTTCTGAAATGAGTGCCAAAGTGATTGTAAAAAAGTGTAATATCAGGGGACAGTGGCTATTAGTGATCTGGCCTTCCGTGGCCTCTGTATTAATGTAACAGGTCACATTGTATGTGTACACTGATACTTGATAGTATAATATAGTACAAGTAAAAAACATACATAGGTATCATAGAAGTATTTTGCAGAAATGATTATGGATAGTTATCAAAATGGAGAGGAAATGCTAAATCCAGTCTCCCCAGGCTGAGCTTCTATTGCTGCACCAGCTGGCCCCACTATATGGATAGAGCCACACCAAGTACAAGAGTCTCCCCATTGCTATTTATATCTCCCTATCCAGTCTTCTTTATGTGTCAGGGTGGGGTGCCTATTCCCCTGCATGCTTTGAAACCTATAGCACCTGGGACGCACACTTGGGATCCGGTTCCTCTGCCCCTCACATACACATGAGGAATCCCAGGTGCTCAATACGTCATACTGTCTCTTTCATCTCATGTGTAAACTATGGACAAATACATGACTAAACGTGTTTAGTTGCTTTTCCCAGAATGCTTTGCGCCACGATATGCAAATAACGGGGACTATGATTGGCTCCCTGACATTACCCACACTGCGACTGATGCTACCCATTTCACTACCCAACAAAGACCCATAATATGCGTGTGTCTGTCTGTCTGTCTGTCAAAGTATGTGTGTGTGTTTCTGTGTGTGTCTGTGTCTGTCTGTCTGTGTGTGAAAGTGTGTGTGTGTCTGTCTGTCTGTCTGTCATGTAACTTGCACATCTGTGAGGGCACCACTAATGCAGAAAGAGATGTACACATATTGTTTATTTTCCATATATATGTATGTATGTATGTATGCATGTCCAATTGCTTTGACAATACAAATGAATTGAATTGAGAGGGAGAGAGAGAGAGTAAGAGAGAGAGAGAGAGACAGACAGACAGACAGACAGAGAGACACACACACACACACACACACACACACACAGAGAGCCAGCCAGCCAGCTCAGCGATGACATGACGAGCCTCTCTCAGCTTACTGCTATGACATCACAGAGCACGTACATTCCGTTTAACAAATCGTTAAACAAAAAAGGTTATAAACACATTGACTACAATACCGGTTAGTAAGACGAAGGTGAGTCTCTCGTTAGTATTATTAGTCAGACATTAAATAACTACGCAGGTTAGTATTTATGTCAGGTAACTTCTCGTTATATATATATCAGTCTCATTTACGTTTAGGTGCCGAGAAAGATCCTATTTGTTACCACAATTTCCCTTAACTGATTATTATTCAATGATTAAGGATAGGCAGGGCCACCAATAATCTAATGTCTATTAACTTGTGTCAATTTCAGACTAAACAGTTAAACAGGAATGAGAAGATATTTCTCGGCGTTGACAGATTTTATTTCTAAAATTATCAACAAAACAGTTGAATGCAACACACATTTATATTTAAGAAAACTAAATGATATTACACATTCTAGAGTTATGAATCACAGATTAACATTTCTAATTGATTTCTCAAATGTCATGAATCACAAACTCCAAACTGTTAAACTTATGTGAACTTTGTCGCAGAGAGGCCTCTCTGGCTTCGGGCTCAGATAACAGCACACGGCACGAGGTCCGTGTGGTTTGGAACAAAGGCAGTCCGGTTCGGCTTTGTCCAAGAACTTCCACTCAGTCGATGCACCTGGAAGTTGGGGTTTCGCGAATGTAGAGTCTTTTCCAAACAGATTTTCCACTGGTTTGAAGGCTCCAAGGTTGTGCACAAAATCTTCTTTGTAAGCAGGGTTCCACCGTAGTTACTTGAAGACAAAGTCTTTGAGGAAAGCAGGGCCCTGTTCGTTCCAAGGGTCAAGTTTCTTAAGACTCAAATAGCTATTTAAATGACTTTCGTATTCAGTCGACTTAGTCAATTGTCCAGCTGTAAAACTCCACTGATCAGGTGGGTCTGTGAAGTTATTTATTTAATAAAGTCCTTTAAAATAATTCTTCGCTCAATCTCCTTCTCATAGTTTAACTCTTCTGTTGCCGGCAAAGACTTGGTTGGTTTCTGATTCCGGTTCTGGCAACAGAGCTACAGGTTGCGAGTGCTACGTGCCTGTTCCCTAAAACCATGTGTTGACCTATGAACTCTGTTCTATAATGATATATGTTCTGCTTAGTTAGCCTTTAAGATAACATAGTAATGACTTTCTAGCATGTATGGATGTATGTATGTATGTATATATATATATATATATATATATATATATATATGTATGTATGTCCAATTGCTTTGACAATACAAATGAATTGAATTGAGAGGAAGAGAGAGAGAGAGAGAGAGAGAGAAAGAGAGAGAGAGAGACAGACAGACAGACAGACAGCTCAGCGATGACATCACGAGCCTCTCTCAGCTGACTGCTATGACATCACAGAGCACGTACATTCCGTTGCTTGTCGTCTGTCAACCACTCAGTCACTGCTAGCCAGACTGTCCCTAAGACAAAGTGTACAATACTTCAATTATATCTCCTCCAGACAGATAAAGAGTATTAAGAGCTACGATGAAGATACCCAGGAGACGTAAAAAGCTTGCATCACCTGGTATTTCCTGGAGGTCACCCATCCAAGTACTAACCAGGCCCTGGCCCGTTTAGTTTCCAAGGTCTGACGAGACCGGGCACGTTCAGGACGGTGTGGCCGCAAGCCGAGATGCCTGGCTGCATGATGTCTCTTAAAGGCTGGCGGATATTGATGGAACTTCCAGCAAAAAAATAAAATAAAAAGAAAAATGCAGGGAAAAATATCAGTGCAGCAAAGGGTGTTGAAAGTAGCCTAGTACGTGTACAATTCTTCAATTATATCTCCTCCAGACAGAAAGAGAGTATTAAGAGCTACGATGAAGTTACCCAGGAGACGTAAAAGGCTTGCAGCACCTGGTATTTCTCGGAGGTCTCCCATCCAAGTACTGACCAGGCCCTGCCCCGTTTAGCTTCCGAGATCTGACGAGATCGGGCGCGTTCAGGATGGTGTGGCCGCAAGCCGAGATGCCTGGCTGCATGATGTCTCTTAAAGGCTGGCGGGTATTGACGGAACTGCCAGCAAAAAAAAAAAAGAAAAATAGAGGGAAATATACCAGTGCAGCAAAGGGTGTTGAAAGTAGCCGGGTACGTGTACAATTCTTCAATTATATCTCCTGGAGACAGAAAGAGAGTATTAAGAGCTACGATGAAGTTACCCAGGAGACGTAAAAAGTTTGCAGCACCTGGTATTTCTAGGAGGTCTCCCATCCAAGTACTGACCAGGCCCTGCCCCGTTTAGCTTCCGAGATCTGACGAGATCGGGCGCATTCAGGACGGTGTGGCCGCAAGCCGAGAGGCCTGGCTACATGATGTCTCTTAATGGCTGGCGGGTATTGACGGAACTTCCAGCAAAAAAAAAAAAAAAAAAAAAAGAAAAAGAAAAATGGAGGGAAAAATATCAGTGCAGTAATGGGTTTTGAAAGTAGCCGGGTACGTGTACAATACTTCAATTATATCTCCTCCAGACAGATAGAGAGTATTAAGAGCTACGATAAAGTTACCCAGGAGACGTAAAAGCTTGCAGCACCAGGTATTTCCAGGAGGTCTCACATTCATGTACTGACCAGGTCCTGCCCCGTTTAGCTTCCGAGATCTGACGAGATCGGGCGCGTTCAGGATGGTGTGGCCGCAAGCCGAGATGCCTGGCTGCATGATGTCTCTTAAAGGCTGGCGGGTATTGACGGAACTGCCAGCAAAAAAAAAAAAGAAAAATAGAGGGAAATATACCAGTGCAGCACAGGGTGTTGAAAGTAGCCGGGTACGTGTACAATTCTTCAATTATATCTCCTGGAGAAAGAAAGAGAGTATTAAGAGCTACGATGAAGTTACCCAGGAGACGTAAAAAGCTTGCAGCACCTGGTATTTCCAGGAGGTCACACATCCAAGTACTGACCAGGCCCTGCCCCGTTTAGCTTCCGAAATCTGATATGATCGGGCGCGTTCAGGACGGTGTGACTACAAGCCAAGAGGCCTGGCTGCATGATGTCTCTTAAAGGCTGGCGGATATTGACGGAACTTCCAGCAAAAAAATTAAATAAAAAGAAAAATGGAGGGAAAAATATCAGTGCAGCAAAGGCTGTTGAAAGTAGCCTAGTACGTGTACAATTCTTCAATTATATCTCCTCCAGACAGAAAGAGAGTATTAAGAGCTACGATAAAGTTACCCAGGAGACGTAAAAGCTTGCAGCACTAGGTATTTCCAGGAGGTCTCACATTCATGTACTGACCAGGTCCTGCCCCGTTTAGCTTCCGAGATCTGACGAGATCAGTCGCGTTCAGGATGGTGTGGCCGCAAGCCGAGATGCCTGGCTGCATGATGTCTCTTAAAGGCTGGCGGGTATTGACGGAACTGCCAGCAAAAAAAAAAAAGAAAAATAGAGGGAAATATACCAGTGCAGCACAGGGTGTTGAAAGTAGCCGGGTACGTGTACAATTCTTCAATTATATCTCCTGGAGAAAGAAAGAGAGTATTAAGAGCTACGATGAAGTTACCCAGGAGAAGTAAAAAGCTTGCAGCACCTGGTATTTCCAGGAGGTCACACATCCAAGTACTGACCAGGCCCTGCCCCGTTTAGCTTCCGAAATCTGATATGATCGGGCGCGTTCAGGACGGTGTGACTACAAGCCAAGAGGCCTGGCTGCATGATGTCTCTTAAAGGCTGGCGGATATTGACGGAACTTCCAGCAAAAAAATAAAATAAAAAGAAAAATGGAGGGAAAAATATCAGTGCAGCAAAGGGTGTTGAAAGTAGCCTAGTACTTGTACAATTCTTCAATTATATCTCCTGGAGACAGAAAGAGAGTATTAAGAGCTACGATGAAGTTACCCAGGAGACGTAAAAGGCTTGCAGCACCTGGTATTTCTAGGAGGTCTCCCATCCACGTACTGACCAGGCCCTGCCCCGTTTAGCTGCCGAGATCTGACGAGATCGGGCGCAATCAGGACGGTGTGGCCGCAAGCCGAGAGGCCTGGCTGCATGATGTCTCTTAAAGGTTGGCGGGTATTGACGGAACTTCCAGCAAAAAAAAAAAAAAAAAAGAAAAATGGATGGAAAAATATCAGTGCAGCAAAGGGTGTTGACAGTAGCTAGGTACGTGTACAATACTTCAAATATATCTCCTCCAGACAGATAGAGAGTATTAAGAGCTACGATAAAGTTACCCAGGAGACGTAAAAGCTTGCAGCACCAGGTATTTCCAGGAGGTCTCACATTCATGTACCGACCAGGTCCTTCCCCGTTTAGCTTCCAAGATCTGACGAGATCGGGCGAGTTCAGGATGGTGTGGCCGCAAGCCGAGATGCCTGGCTGCATGATGTCTCTTAAAGGCTGGCGGGTATTGACGGAACTGCCAGCAAAAAAAAAAAAGAAAAATAGAGGGAAATATACCAGTGCAGCAAAGGGTGTTGAAAGTAGCCGGGTACGTGTACAATTCTTCAATTATATCTCCTGGAGACAGAAAGAGAGAATTAAGAGCTACGATGAAGTTACCCAGGAGACGTAAAAAGCTTGCAGCACCTGGTATTTCTAGGAGGTCTCCCATCCAAGTACTGAACAGGCCCTGCCCCGTTTAGCTTCCGAGATCTGACGAGATCGGGCGCATTCAGGACGGTGTGGCCACAAGCCGAAAGGCCTGGCTGCATGATGTCTTTTTAAGGCTGGCGGGTATTGACGGAACTTCCAGCAAAAAAAAAAAGAAAAAAGAAAAATGGAGGGAAAAATATCAGTGCAGCAAAGGCTGTTGAAAGTAGCCGGGTACGTGTACAATACTTCAATTATATCTCCTCCAGACAGATAGAGAGTATTAAGAGCTACGATGAAGTTTCCCAGGAGACGTAAAAAGCTTGCAGCACCTGGTATTTCCAGGAGGTCTCCCATCCAAGTACTGACCAGGCCCTGCCCCGTTTGGCTTCCGAGATCTGACGAGATCGGGCGTGTTCAGGACGGTGTGGCCGCAAGCCAAGAGGCCGGGCTGCATGATGTCTCTTAAAGGCTAGCGGGTATTGACGGAACTTCCAGCAAAAAATTAAAAATAAATAAATAGAAAAATGGAGGGAAAAATATCAGTGCAGGACAGGGTGTTGAAAGTAGCCGGGTACATGTACAATTCTTCAATTATATCTCCTCCAGACTGAATGAGAGTATTAAGAGCTACTCTGAAGTTACCCAGGAGATGTAAAAAGCTTTCAGCACCTGGTATTTCCAGGAGGTCACCCATCCAATTACTGACCAGGTCCTGCCCCGTTTAGCTTCCGAGATCTGACGAGATCGGGCGCGTTCAGGACGGTGTGGCCGCAAGCCGAGATGTCTGGCTGCATGATGTCTCTTAAAGGCTGGCGGGTATTGACGGAACTTCCAGCAAAAAAAAAAAAAAAAAGAAAAATGGATGGAAAAATATAAGTGCAGCAAAGGGTGTTGACAGTAGCTGGGTACGTGTACAATACTTCAATTATATCTCCTCCAGACAGATAGAGAGTATTAAGAGCTACGATAAAGTTACCCAGGAGACGTGAAAGCTTGCAGCACCAGGTATTTCCAGGAGGTCTCACATTCATGTACTGACCAGGTCCTGCCCCGTTTAGCTTCCAAGATCTGACGAGATCGGGCGAGTTCAGGATGGTGTGGCCGCAAGCCGAAAGTCCTGGCTGCATGATGTCTCTTAAAGGTTGGCGGGTATTGACGGAACTTCCAGCAAAAAAAAAAAAAAAAAATGGATGGAAAAATATCAGTGCAGCAAAGGGTGTTGACAGTAGCTGGGTACGTGTACAATACTTCAATTAAATCTCCTCCGGACAGATAGAGAGTATTAAGAGCTACGATAAAGTTACCCAGGAGACGTAAAAGCTTGCAGCACGAGGTATTTCCAGGAGGTCTCACATTCATGTACTGACCAGGTCCTGCCCCGTTTAGCTTCCGAGATCTGACGAGATCGGGCGCGTTCAGGATGGTGTGGCTGCAAGCCGAGATGCCTGGCTGCATGATGTCTCTTAAAGGCTGGCGGGTATTGACGGAACTGCCAGCCAAAAAAAAAAAGAAAAATAGAGGGAAAAATACCAGTGCAGCAAAGGGTGTTGAAAGTAGCCGGGTACGTGTACAATTCTTCAATTATATATTCTCCAGACAGAAAGAGAGTATTAAGAGCTACGATGAAGTTCCCCAGGAGACGTAAAAAGCTGGCAGCACCTGGTATTTCCAGAAGGTCTCCCATCCAAGTACTGACCAGGCCCTGCCCCATTTAGTTTCCGAGATCTTCCGAGATCGGGCGCGTTCAGGACTGTGTGTCCGCAAACCGAGAGGCCTGGTTGCATGATGTCTCTTAAAGGCTGGCGGGTATTGACGGAACGTCCAGCAAAAAAAAAAAAAAAAAAAAAAAATGGATGGAAAAATATCAGTGCAGCAAAGGATGTTGACAGTAGCTGGGTACGTGTACAATACTTCAATTATATCTCCTCCAGACAGATAGAGAGTATTAAGAGCTACGATAAAGTTACCCAGGAGACGTAAAAGCTTTCAGCACCAGGTATTTCCAGGAGGTCTCACATTCATGTACTGACCAGGTCCTGCCCCGTTTAGCTTCCGAGATCTGACGAGATCGGGCGCGTTCAGGATGGTGTGGCCGCAAGCCGAGATGCCTGGCTGCATGATGTCTCTTAAAGGCTGGCGGGTATTGTCGGAACTGCCAGCAAAAAAAAAAAAAAGAAAAATAGAGGGAAATATACCAGTGCAGCAAAGGGTGTTGAAAGTAGCCTAGTACGTGTACAATTCTTCAATTATATCTCCTGGAGACAGAAAGAGAGTATTAAGAGCTACGATGAAGTTACCCAGGAGACGTAAAAGGCTTGCAGCACCTGGTATTTCTAGGAGGTCTCCCATCCAAGTACTGACCAGGCCCTGCCCCGTTTAGCTTCCGAGATCTGACGAGATCGGGCGCATTCAGGACGGTGTGGCCGCAAGCCGAGAGGCCTGGCTGCATTATGTCTCTTAAAGGTTGGCGGGTATTGACGGAACTTCCAGCAAAAAAAAAAAAAAAAAGAAAAATGGATGGAAAAATATCAGTGCAGCAAAGGGTGTTGACAGTAGCTGGGTACGTGTACAATACTTCAATTATATCTCCTCCAGACAGATAGAGAGTATTAAGAGCTACGATAAAGTTACCCAGGAGACGTAAAAGCTTGCAGCACCAGGTATTTCCAGGAAGTCTCACATTCATGTACCGACCAGGTCCTGCCCCGTTTAGCTTCCAAGATCTGACGAGATCGGGCGAGTTCAGGATGGTGTGGCCGCAAGCCGAGACGCCTGGCTGCATGATGTCTCTTAAAGGTTGGCGGGTATTGACAGAACTTCATGCAAAAAAAAAAAAAAAAAAAAAATGGATGGAAAAATATCAGTGCAGCAAAGGGTGTTGACAGTAGCTAGGTACGTGTACAATACTTCAATTATATCTCCTCCGGACAGATAGAGAGTATTAAGAGCTATGATGAAGTTACCCAGGAGACGTAAAAAGCTTGCAGCACCTGGTATTTCTAGGAGGTCTCCCATCCAAGTACTGACCAGGCCCTGCCCCGTTTAGCTTCCGAGATCTGACGAGATCGGGAGCGTTGAGGATGGTGTGGCCGCAAGCCAAGATGCCTGGCTGCATGATGTCTCTTAAAGGCTGGCGGGTATTGACGGAACTGCCAGCAAAAAAAAAAAAGAAAAATAGAGGGAAAAATACCAGTGCAGCAAAGGGTGTTGAAAGTAGCCGGGTACGTGTACAATTCTTCAATTATATCTTCTCCAGACAGAAAGAGAGTATTAAGAGCTACGATGAAGTTACCCAGGAGACGTAAAAAGCTGGCAGCACCTGGTATTTCCAGGAGGTCTCACATTTAAGTACTGACCAGGCCCTGCACCGTTTAGCTTCCGAGATCTGACGAGATCGGGCGCGTTCAGGACGGTGTGGCCGCAAGCCGAAAGCCCTGGCTGCATGATGTCTCTTAAAGGCTGGCGGGTATTGACGGAACTGCCAGCAAAAAAAAAAAAAAAAAAAAAAAAAAAAAAAAGAAAAATGGATGGAAAAATATCAGTGCAGCAAAGGATGTTGACAGTAGAAGGGTACGTGTACAATACTTCAATTATATCTCCTCCAGACAGATAGAGAGTATTAAGAGCTACGATAAAGTTACCCAGGAGACGTAAAAGCTTGCAGCACCAGGTATTTCCAGGAGGTCTCACATTCATGTACTGACCAGGTCCTGCCCCGTTTAGCTTCCGAGATCTGACGAGATCGGGCACGTTCAGGATGGTGTGGCCGCAAGCCGAGATGCCTGGCTGCATGATGTCTCTTAAAGGTTGGCGGGTATTGACAGAACTTCAAGCAAAAAAAAAAAAAAAAAAAAAAAAAAAAAATGGATGGAAAAATATCAGTGCAGCAAAGGGTGTTGACAGTAGCTGGGTACGTGTACAATACTTAAATTATATCTCCTCTGGACAGATAGAGAGTATTAAGAGCTACGATGAAGTTACCCAGGAGACGTAAAAGGCTTGCAGCACCTGGTATTTCTAGGAGGTCTCCCATCCAAGTACTGACCAGGTCCTGCCCCGTTTAGCTGCCGAGATCTGACAAGATCGGGCGCGTTCAGGACGGTGTGGCTGCAAGCCGAGATGTCTGGCTGCATGATGTCTCTTAAAGGCTGGCGGGTATTGACGGAACTGCCAGCAAAAAAAAAAAAGAAAAATAGAGGGAAATACACTCACCTAAAGGATTATTAGGAACACCTGTTCAATTTCTCATTAATGCAATTATCTAACCAACCAATCACATGGCAGTTGCTTCAATGCATTTAGGGGTGTGGTCCTGGTCAAGACAATCTCCTGAACTCCAAACTGAATGTCTGAATGGGAAAGAAAGGTGATTTAAGCAATTTTGAGCGTGGCATGGTTGTTGTTGCCAGACGGGCCGGTCTGAGTATTTCACAATCTGCTCAGTTACTGGGATTTTCACGCACAACCATTTCTAGGGTTTACAAAGAATGGTGTGAAAAGGGAAAAACATCCAGTATGCGGCAGTCCTGTGGGCGAAAATGCCTTGTTGATGCTAGAGGTCAGAGGAGAATGGGCCGACTGATTCAAGCTGATAGAAGAGCAACTTTGACTGAAATAACCACTCGTTACAACCGAGGTATGCAGCAAAGCATTTGTGAAGCCACAACACGTACAACCTTGAGGCGGATGGGCTACAACAGCAGAAGACCCCACCGGGTACCACTCATCTCCACTACAAATAGGAAAAAGAGGCTACAATTTGCACAAGCTCACCAAAATTGGACAGTTGAAGACTGGAAAAATGTTGCCTGGTCTGATGAGTCTCGATTTCTGTTGAGACATTCAGATGGTAGAGTCAGAATTTGGCGTAAACAGAATGAGAACATGGATCCATCATGCCTTGTTACCACTGTGCAGGCTGGTGGTGGTGGTGTAATGGTGTGGGGGATGTTTTCTTGGCACACTTTAGGCCCCTTAGTGCCAATTGGGCATCGTTTAAATGCCACGGCCTACCTGAGCATTGTTTCTGACCATGTCCATCTCTTTATGACCACCATGTACCCATCCTCTGATGGCTACTTCCAGCAGGATAATGCACCATGTCACAAAGGTCCAATCATTTCAAATTGGTTTCTTGAACATGACAATGAGTTCACTGTACTAAACTGGCCCCCACAGTCACCAGATCTCAACCCAATGGAGCATCTTTGGGATGTGGTGGAACGGGAGCTTCGTGCCCTGGATGTGCATCCCACAAATCTCCATCAACTGCAAGATGCTATCCTATCAATATGGGCCAACATTTCTAAAGAATGCTTTCAGCACCTTGTTGAATCAATGCCACGTAGAATTAAGGCAGTTCTGAAGGCGAAAGGGGGTCAAACACAGTATTAGTATGGTGTTCCTAATAATCCTTTAGGTGAGTGTATACCAGTGCAGCAAAGGGTGTTGAAAGTAGCCGGGTACGTGTACAATTCTTCAATTATATCTCCTGGAGACAGAAAGAGAGTATTAAGAGCTACGATGAAGTTACCCAGGAGACGTAAAAAGCTTGCAGCACCTGGTATTTCTAGGAGGTCTCCCATCCAAGGACTGACCAGGCCCTGCACCGTTTAGCTTCCGAGATCTGACGAGATCGGGCGCATTCAGGACGGTGTGTCCACAAGCCGAAAGCCCTGGCTGCATGATGTCTCTTAAAGGTTGGCGGGTATTGACGGAACTTCCAGCAAAAAAATAAAAGAAAAAAAGAAAAAAGAAAAATGGATGGAAAAATATCAGTGCAGCAAAGGGTGTTGACAGTAGCCGGGTACGTGTACAATTCTTCAATTATATCTCCTCCAGACAGAGAGAGAGTATTAAGAGCTACGATAAAGTTACCCAGGAGACGTAAAAGCTTGCAGCACTAGGTATTTCCAGGAGGTCTCACTATCATGTACTGACCAGGTCCTGCCCCGTTTAGCTTCCGAGATCTGACGAGATCGGGCACGTTCAGGATGGTGTGGCCGCAAGCCGAGATGCCTGGCTGCATGATGTCTCTTAAAGGCTGGCGGGTATTGACAGAACTGCCAGCAAAAAAAAAAAAAGAAAAATAGAGGGAAATATACCAGTGCAGCAAAGGGTGTTGAAAGTAGCCGGGTACGTGTACAATTCTTCAATTATATCTCCTGGAGACAGAAAGAGAGTATTAAGAGCTACGATGAAGTTACCCAGGAGACGTAAAAAGCTTGCAGCACCTGGTATTTCTAGGAGGTCTCCCATCCAAGTACTGACCAGGCCCTGCCCCGTTTAGCTTCCGAGATCTGACGAGATCGGGCGCATTCAGGACGGTGTGGCCGCAAGCCAAGAGGCCTGGCTACATGATGTCTCTTAAAGGTTGGCGGGTATTGACGGAACTTCCAGCAAAAAAAAAAAAAAAAAAGAAAAATGGATGGAAAAATATCAGTGCAGCAAATGGTGTTGACAGTAGCTGGGTACGTGTACAATACTTCAATTATATCTCCTCCAGACAGATAGAGAGTATTAAGAGTTACGATGAAGTTACCCAGGAGACGTAAAAAGCTTGCAGCACCTGGTATTTCTAGGAGGTCTCCCATCCAAGTACTGACCAGGCCCTGCACCGTTTAGCTTCCGAGATCTGACGAGATCGGGCGCGTTCAGGACGGTGTGGCCGCAAGCCGAAAGCCCTGGCTGCATGATGTCTCTTAAAGGCTGGCGGGTATTGACGGAACTGCCAGCAAAAAAAAAAAAGAAAAATAGAGGGAAATATACCAGTGCAGCAAAGGGTGTTGAAAGTAGCCTAGTACGTGTACAATTCTTCAATTATATCTCCTGGAGACAGAAAGAGAGTATTAAGAGCTACGATGAAGTTACCCAGGAGACGTAAAAGGCTTGCAGCACCTGGTATTTCTAGGAGGTCTCCCATCCAAGTACTGACAAGGCCCTGCCCCGTTTAGCTTCCGAGATCTGACGAGATCGGGCGCATTCAGGACGGTGTGGCCGCAA
This sequence comes from Amia ocellicauda, assembly GCF_036373705.1. Taxonomy (NCBI): domain Eukaryota; kingdom Metazoa; phylum Chordata; class Actinopteri; order Amiiformes; family Amiidae; genus Amia; species Amia ocellicauda. Next base: position 661,560 of record NW_027102973.1, read on the forward strand.
GCCGAGAGGCCTGGCTGCATTATGTCTCTTAAAGGTTGGCGGGTATTGACGGAACTTCCAGCAGAAAAAAAAAAAAAGAAAAATGGATGGAAAAATATCAGTGCAGCAAAGGGTGTTGACAGTAGCTGGGTACGTGTACAATACTTCAATTATATCTCCATCCAGACAGATAGAGAGTATTAAGAGCTACGATAAAGTTACCCAGGAGACGTAAAAGCTTGCAGCACCAGGTATTTCCAGGAGGTCTCACATTCAAGTACTGACCAGGTCCTGCCCCGTTTAGCTTCCGAGATCTGACGTTATCATGCGCATTCAGGACGGTGTGGCCGAAAGCCGAGAGGCACGGCTGCATGATGTCTCTTTAAGGCTGGCGGGTATTGACGGAACTTACAGCAAAAAAAAAAAGAAAAAAGAAAAATGGAGGGAAAAATATCAGTGCAGCAAAGGGTTTTGAAAGTAGCCGGGTACGTGTACAATTCTTCAATAATATCTCCTACAGACTGAAAGAGAGTATTAAGAGCTATGATGAAGTTACCCAGGAGACGTAAAAAGCTTGCAGCACCTGGTATTTCCAGGAGGTCACCCATCCAAGTACTGACCAGGCCCTGCCCCGTTAGCTTCCGAAATCTGATGAGAGCGGGCGCGTTCAGGACGGTGTGGCCGCAAGCCAAGAGGCCTGGCTGCATGATGTCTCTTAAAGGCTGGCGGGTATTGACGGAACTTCCAGCAAAAAAAAAAAAAAAAAAATGGAAAATGGAGGGAAAAATATCAGTACAGCAAAGGCTGTTGAAAGTAGCCGGGTACGTGTACAATACTTCAATTATATCTAATCCAGACAGATAGAGAGTATTAAGAGCTACGATGAAGTTTCCCAGGAGACGTAAAAAGCTTGCAGCACCAGGTATTTCCAGGAGGTCTCCCATCCAAGTACTGACGAGGCCCTGCCCCGTTTAGCTTCCGAGATCTGACGAGATCGGGCGTGTTCAGGACGGTGTGGCCGCAAGCCAAGAGGCCGGGCTGCATGATGTCTCTTAAAGGCTGGCGGGTATTGACGGAACTTCCAGCAAAAAATAAAAAATAAATAAATAGAAAAATGGAGGGAAAAATATCAGTGCAGAACAGGGTGTTGAAAGTAGCCGGGTACATGTACAATTCTTCAATTATATCTCCTCCAGACTGAATGAGAGTATAAGAGCTACGCTGAAGTTACCCAGGAGATGTAAAAAGCTTTCAGCACCTGGTATTTCCAGGAGGTCACCCATCCAATTACTGACCAGACCCTGCCCAGTTTTTCTTCCGAGATCTGACGAGATTTTGCATCTTCAGGACGGTGTGGCCTCAAGCCAAGAGGCCTGGCTGCATGATGTCTCTTAAAGGCTGGAGAGTATTGATGGAACTTCCAGCAAGAAACAAAAGAAAAAAGAAAAATGGAGGAAAAAAATATCAGTGCAGCAAAGCGTGTTGAAGGTAGCCAGGTACGTGTACAATTCTTCAATTATATCTCCTCCAGACAGATAGAGAGTATTAAGAGCTACGATAAAGTTACCCAGGAGACGTAAAAGCTTGCAGCACCAGGTATTTCCAGGAGGTCTCACATTCAAGTACTGAACAGGTCCTGCCCCGTTTAGCTTCCGAGATCTGACGAGATCGGGCGCGTTCAGGACGGTGTGGCCGCAAGCCGAGATGTCTGGCTGCATGACGTCTCTTAAAGGCTGGCGGGTATTGACGGAATTTCCAGCAAAAAAAAAAAAAAAAAAAATAGAAAAATGGAGGGAAAAATATCAGTGCAGGAAAGGGTGTTGAAAGTAGCCGGGTACGTGTACAATTCTTCAATTATATCTCCTGGAGACAGAAAGAGAGTATTAAGAGCTACGATGAAGTTACCCAGGAGACGTAAAAAGCTTGCAGCACCTGGTATTTCTAGGAGGTCTCCCATCCAAGTACTGACCAGGCCCTGCCCCGTTTAGCTTCCGAGATCTGACGAGATCGGGCGCATTCAGGACGGTGTGGCCACAAGCCGAAAGGCCTGGCTGCATGATGTCTCTTAAAGGTTGGCGGGTATTGACGGAACTTCCAGCAAAAAAAAAAAAAAAAAATGGATGGAAAAATATCAGTGCAGCAAAGGGTGTTGACAGTAGCTGGGTACGTGTACAATACTTCAATTAAATCTCCTCCAGACAGATAGAGAGTATTAAGAGCTACGATAAAGTTACCCAGGAGACGTAAAAGCTTGCAGCACGAGGTATTTCCAGGAGGTCTCACATCCATGTACTGACCAGGTCCTGCCCCGTTTAGCTTCCGAGATCTGACGAGATCGGGCGCGTTCAGGATGGTGTGGCCGCAAGCCGAGATGCCTGGCTGCATGATGTCTCTTAAAGGCTGGCGGGTATTGACGGAACTTCCAGCAAAAAAAAAAAAAAAAAAAAAGAAAAAGAAAAATGGAGGGAAAAATATCAGTGCAGTAATGGGTTTTGAAAGTAGCCGGGTACGTGTACAATACTTCAATTATATCTCCTCCAGACAGATAGAGAGTATTAAGAGCTACGATAAAGTTACCCAGGAGAAGTAAAAGCTTGCAGCACCAGGTATTTCCAGGAGGTCTCACATTCATGTACTGACCAGGTCCTGCCCCGTTTAGCTTCCGAGATCTGACGAGATCGGGCGCGTTCAGGATGGTGTGGCCGCAAGCCGAGATGCCTGGCTGCATGATGTCTCTTAAAGGCTGGCGGGTATTGACGGAACTGCCAGCAAAAAAAAAAAAGAAAAATAGAGGGAAATATACCAGTGCAGCACAGGGTGTTGAAAGTAGCCGGGTACGTGTACAATTCTTCAATTATATCTCCTGGAGAAAGAAAGAGAGTATTAAGAGCTACGATGAAGTTACCCAGGAGACGTAAAAAGCTTGCAGCACCTGGTATTTCCAGGAGGTCACACATCCAAGTACTGACCAGGCCCTGCCCCGTTTAGCTTCCGAAATCTGATATGATCGGGCGCGTTCAGGACGGTGTGACTACAAGCCAAGAGGCCTGGCTGCATGATGTCTCTTAAAGGCTGGCGGATATTGACGGAACTTCCAGCAAAAAAATAAAATAAAAAGAAAAATGGAGGGAAAAATATCAGTGCAGCAAAGGCTGTTGAAAGTAGCCTAGTACGTGTACAATTCTTCAATTATATCTCCTCCAGACAGAAAGAGAGTATTAAGAGCTACGATGAAGTTACCCAGGAGACGTAAAAAGCTTGCAGCACCTGGTATTTCTAGGAGGTCTCCCATCCAAGTACTGACCAGGCCCTGCCCCGTTTAGCTTCCGAGATCTGACGAGATCAGGCGCATTCAGGACGGTGTGGCCGCAAGCCGAGAAGCCTGGCTACATGATGTCTCTTAATGGCTGGCGGGTATTGACGGAACTTCCAGCAAAAAAAAAAAAAAAAAAAAAAGAAAAAGAAAAATGGAGGGAAAAATATCAGTCCAGTAATGGGTTTTGAAAGTAGCCGGGTACGTGTACAATACTTCAATTATATCTCCTCCAGACAGATAGAGAGTATTAAGAGCTACGATAAAGTTACCCAGGAGACGTAAAAGCTTGCAGCACCAGGTATTTCCAGGAGGTCTCACATTCATGTACTGACCAGGTCCTGCCCCGTTTAGCTTCCGAGATCTGACGAGATCGGGCGCGTTCAGGATGGTGTGGCCGCAAGCCGAGATGCCTGGCTGCATGATGTCTCTTAAAGGCTGGCGGGTATTGACGGAACTGCCAGCAAAAAAAAAAAAGAAAAATAGAGGGAAATATACCAGTGCAGCACAGGGTGTTGAAAGTAGCCGGGTACGTGTACAATTCTTCAATTATATCTTCTCCAGACAGAAAGAGAGTATTAAGAGCTACGATGAAGTTCCCCAGGAGACGTAAAAAGCTGGCAGCACCTGGTATTTCCAGGAGGTCTCACATTTAAGTACTGACCAGGTCCTGCCCCGTTTAGCTTCCGAGATCTGACAAGATCGGGCGCGTTCAGGACGGTGTGGCCGCAAGCCGAGATGTCTGGCTGCATGATGTCTCTTAAAGGCTAGCGGGTATTGACGGAACTTCCAGCAAAAAAAAAAAAGAAAAATAGAGGGAAATATACCAGCGCAGCAAAGGGTGTTGAAAGTAGCCGGGTACGTGTACAATTCTTCAATTATATCTCCTGGAGACAGAAAGAGAGTATTAAGAGCTACGATGAAGTTACCCAGGAGACGTAAAAAGCTTGCAGCACCTGGTATTTCTAGGAGGTCTCCCATCCAAGTACTGACCAGGCCCTGCCCCGTTTAGCTTCCGAGATCTGACGAGATCGGGCGCATTCAGGACGGTGTGGCCGCAAGCCGAGAAGCCTGGCTACATGATGTCTCTTAATGGCTGGCGGGTATTGACGGAACTTCCAGCAAAAAAAAAAAAAAAAAAAAAAGAAAAAGAAAAATGGAGGGAAAAATATCAGTCCAGTAATGGGTTTTGAAAGTAGCCGGGTACGTGTACAATACTTCAATTATATCTCCTCCAGACAGATAGAGAGTATTAAGAGCTACGATAAAGTTACCCAGGAGACGTAAAAGCTTGCAGCAACAGGTATTTCCAGGAGGTCTCACATTCATGTACCGACCAGGTCCTGCCCCGTTTAGCTTCCGAGATCTGACGAGATCGGGCGCGTTCAGGATGGTGTGGCTGCAAACCAAGATGCCTGGCTGCATGATGTCTCTTAAAGGCTGGCGGGTATTGACGGAACTGCCAGCAAAAAAAAAAAAGAAAAATAGAGGGAAATATACCAGTGCAGCACAGGGTGTTGAAAGTAGCCGGGTACGTGTACAATTCTTCAATTATATCTCCTGGAGAAAGAAAGAGAGTATTAAGAGCTACGATGAAGTTACCCAGGAGAAGTAAAAAGCTTGCAGCACCTGGTATTTCCAGGAGGTCACACATCCAAGTACTGACCAGGCCCTGCCCCGTTTAGCTTCCGAAATCTGATATGATCGGGCGCGTTCAGGACGGTGTGACTACAAGCCAAGAGGCCTGGCTGCATGATGTCTCTTAAAGGCTGGAGGATATTGACGGAACTTCCAGCAAAAAAATAAAATAAAAAGAAAAATGGAGGGAAAAATATCAGTGCAGCAAAGGGTGTTGAAAGTAGCCTAGTACGTGTACAATTCTTCAATTATATCTCCTGGAGACAGAAAGAGAGTATTAAGAGCTACGATGAAGTTACCCAGGAGACGTAAAAGGCTTGCAGCACCTGGTATTTCTAGGAGGTCTCCCATCCAAGTACTGACCAGGCCCTGCCCCGTTTAGCTTCCGAGATCTGACGAGATCGGGCGCAATCAGGACGGTGTGGCCGCAAGCCGAGAGGCCTGGCTGCATGATGTCTCTTAAAGGTTGGCGGGTATTGACGGAACTTCCAGCAAAAAAAAAAAAAAAAAAAAAAGAAAAAGAAAAATGGAGGGAAAAATACCAGTGCAGCACAGGGTGTTGAAAGTAGCCGGGTACGTGTACAATACTTCAATTATATCTCCTGGAGAAAGAAAGAGAGTATTAAGAGCTACGATGAAGTTACCCAGGAGAAGTAAAAAGCTTGCAGCACCTGGTATTTCCAGGAGGTCACACATCCAAGTACTGACCAGGCCCTGCCCCGTTTAGCTTCCGAAATCTGATATGATCGGGCGCGTTCAGGACGGTGTGACTACAAGCCAAGAGGCCTGGCTGCATGATGTCTCTTAAAGGCTGGCGGATATTGACGGAACTTCCAGCAAAAAAATAAAATAAAAAGAAAAATGGAGGGAAAAATATCAGTGCAGCAAAGGGTGTTGAAAGTAGCCTAGTACGTGTACAATTCTTCAATTATATCTCCTGGAGACAGAAAGAGAGTATTAAGAGCTACGATGAAGTTACCCAGGAGACGTAAAAGGCTTGCAGCACCAGGTATTTCCAGGAGGTCTCCCATCCAAGTACTGACCAGGCCCTGCCCCGTTTAGCTTCCAAGATCTGACGAGATCGGGCGAGTTCAGGATGGTGTGGCCGCAAGCCGAGATGCCTGGCTGCATGATGTCTCTTAAAGGCTGGCGGGTATTGACGGAACTGCCAGCAAAAAAAAAAAAGAAAAATAGAGGGAAAAATACCAGTGCAGCAAAGGGTGTTGAAAGTAGCCGGGTACGTGTACAATTCTTCAATTATATCTTCTCTAGACAGAAAGAGAGTATTAAGAGCTACGATGAAGTTCCCCAGGAGACGTAAAAAGCTGGCAGCACCTGGTATTTCCAGGAGGTCTCACATTTAAGTACTGACCAGGTCCTGCCCCGTTTAGCTTCCGAGATCTGACAAGATCGGGCGCGTTCAGGACGGTGTGGCCGCAAGCCGAGATGTCTGGCTGCATGATGTCTCTTAAAGGCTAGCGGGTATTGTCGGAATTTCCAGCAAAAAAAAAAAAGAAAAATAGAGGGAAATATACCAGTGCAGCAAAGGGTGTTGAAAGTAGCCGGGTACGTGTACAATTCTTCAATTATATCTCCTGGAGACAGAAAGAGAGTATTAAGAGCTACGATGAAGTTACCCAGGAGACGTAAAAAGTTTGCAGCACCTGGTATTTCTAGGAGGTCTCCCATCCAAGTACTGACCAGGCCCTGCCCCGTTTAGCTTCCGAGATCTGACGAGATCGGGCGCATTCAGGACGGTGTGGCCGCAAGCCGAGAAGCCTGGCTACATGATGTCTCTTAATGACTGGCGGGTATTGACGGAACTTCCAGCAAAAAAAAAAAAAAAAAAAGAAAAAGAAAAATGGAGGGAAAAATATCAGTCCAGTAATGGGTGTTGAAAGTAGCCGGGTACGTGTACAATACTTCAATTATATCTCCTCCAGACAGATAGAGAGTATTAAGAGCTACGATAAAGTTACCCAGGAGACGTAAAAAGCTTGCAGCACCTGGTATTTCTAGGAGGTCTCCCATCCAAGTACTGACCAGGTCCTGCCCCGTTTAGCTTCCGAGATCTTACGAGATCGGGCACGTTCAGGACGGTGTGGCCGCAAGCCAAGAGGCCTGGCTGCATGATGTCTCTTAAAGGTTGGCGGGTATTGACGGAACTTCCAGCAAAAAAAAAAAAGAAAAAAAGAAAAAAGAAAAATGGATGGAAAAATATCAGTGCAGCAAAGGGTGTTGACAGTAGCTGGATACGTGTACAATACTTCAAATATATCTCCTCCAGACAGAGAGAGAGTATTAAGAGCTACGATAAAGTTTCCCAGGAGACGTAAAAGCTTGCAGCACTAGGTATTTCCAGGAGGTCTCACTATCATGTACTGACCAGGTCCTGCCCCGTTTAGCTTCCGAGATCTGACGAGATCGGGCGCGTTCAGGATGGTGTGGCCGCAAGCCGAGATGCCTGGCTGCATGATGTCTCTTAAAGGCTGGCGGGTATTGACGGAACTGCCAGCAAAAAAAAAAAAGAAAAATAGAGGGAAATATACCAGTGCAGCAAAGGGTGTTGAAAGTAGCCGGGTACGTGTACAATTCTTCAATTATATCTCCTGGAGACAGAAAGAGAGTATTAAGAGCTACGATGAAGTTACCCAGGAGACGTAAAAAGCTTGCAGCACCTGGTATTTCTAGGAGGTCTCCCATCCAAGTACTGACCAGGCCCTGCCCCATTTAGCTTCCGAGATCTGACAAGATCGGGCGCGTTCAGGATGGTGTGGCCGCAAGCCAAGAGGCCTGGCTGCATGATGTCTCTTAAAGGCTGACGGGTATTGACGGAACTTCCAGCAAAAAAAAAATGGATAAAGAAAAATGGAGGGAAAAATATCAGTGCAGCAATGGGTGTTGAAAGTAGCCGGGTACGTGTACAATACTTCAATTATATCTCCTCCAGACAGAAAGAGAGTATTAAGAGCTACGATGAACTCACCTAAAGGATTATTAGGAACACCATACTAATACTGTGTTTGACCCCCTTTCGCCTTCAGAACTGCTTTAATTCTACGTGGCATTGCTTCAACAAGGTGCTGAAAGCATTCTTTAGAAATGTTGGCCCATATTGATAGGATAGCATCTTGCAGTTGATGGAGATTTGTGGGATGCACATCCAGGGCACGAAGCTCCCGTTCCACCACATCCCAAAGATGCTCCATTGGGTTGAGATCTGGTGACTGTGGGGGCCAGTTTAGTACAGTGAACTCATTGTCATGTTCAAGAAACCAATTTGAAATGATTCGACCTTTGTGACATGGTGCATTATCCTGCTGGAAGTAGCCATCAGAGGATGGGTACATGGTGGTCAAAAAGGGATGGACATGGTCAGAAACAATGCTCAGGTAGGCCGTAGCATTTAAACGATGCCCAATTGGTACTAAGGGGCCTAAAGTGTGCCAAGAAGACATCCCCCACACCATTACACCACCACCACCAGCCTGCACAGTGGTAACAAGACATGATGGATCCATGTTCTCATTCTGTTTACGCCAAATTCTGACTCTACCATCTGAATGTCTCACCTCTTTTTCCTATTTGTAGTGGAGATGAGTGGTACCCGGTGGGGTCTTCTGCTGTTGTAGCCCATCCGCCTCAAGGTTGTACGTGTTGTGGCTTCACAAATGCTTTGCTGCATACCTCGTTTGTAACTAGTGGTTATTTCAGTCAAAGTTGCTCTTCTATCAGCTTGAATCAGTCGGCCCATTCTCCTCTGACCTCTTGCATCAACAAGGCATTTTCGCCCACAGGACTGCCGCATACTGGATGTTTTTCCCTTTTCACACCATTCTTTGTAAACCCTAGAAATGGTTGTGCGTGAAAATCCCAGTAACTGAGCAGATTGTGAAATACTCAGACCGGCCCGTCTGGCACCAACAACCATGCCACGCTCAAAATTGCTTAAATCACCTTTCATTCCCATTCAGACATTCAGTTTGGAGTTCAGGAGATTGTCTTGACCAGGACCACACCCCTAAATGCATTGAAGCAACTGCCATGTGATTGGTTGATTAGATAATTGCATTAATGAGAAATTGAACAGGTGTTCCTAATAATCCTTTAGGTGAGTGTATATGTATGTATGTGTATGTATGTCCAATTGCTTTGACAATACAAATGAAATGAATTGAGAGAGAGAGAGAGAGAGAGAGAGAGAGAGAGAGGAATATGAGCTCCTAAAAAACATTTGTTTTTATACATAAGAATATATAGCACTATAAACATACACAGAAGACATGGAATAGAAATTCAGAAGAAAAAGTATTCAAAAAATAATAATTTTAAGAGAAACACAAAAAGAAGAAAGCAGAGAGACAGTTCAGGAAAAAAAGTCAGAAAAGAAAAGCTGAAGACAAGAATTGGAGGTAAGAGACAAATAATTAAACAAAAAAATATGTATTAATAAAATAAATAAGCATTCTCAGTAGTTGACTCAGCCAATGAAAATGCAGAGCTCCGATTTGAATAGAGTGACAGTAGGAGAGAGCCCAACTGCCACTGAGACTGATAGAAATCTATCGAACAGCAGTCTGACTGCAGAGCTGCCTTTTGAAATCCGATACCCTGAAGACATTCGCTCTGCACAGGCTAAGAAGGACTACAAACAAGCTGTGATGAGAGCATCTCCTGAGACCCTCATCCTAGACTACACCGGTAAAGGAGAAAACAGGGTCAAGAACAATCTACTGTTCTACACCGCCTTTCACAAAACCCTGTGCCAGACATACCCCAATAACAACAAGAGGGGCATTAGCAGAGGCAGGCAGATCTCAGTGCTGGTAGAGAAAGACACAGACAGTGTGATGCTCACTTTTAATGTATACCACAACGGGACCATCATGGTGCAGGGCAGCGAGAGCAGCCTGGACCAATTAGCTCTCGGCTTCCACACCTCAAAGCAGCAGACTGAGGTAGAGAAACAAGAGCCAGAGCCGGCCACCCTGCAGTCTGCCCCCAGCCACACGGAGCCAGACAGTGCCCCATCTCCCACAGACTGCCCCCCTGTCTCCCCAAAACTCTCCAGCAACATTAAAACACTAAAGGAATGCCTATCAGTGCTGGAGCTGGAGTTTGCGGAGTTCAGGGAGCAGACCTTGAGCACCCTGGCCCAGACCTCCTTGTGTGATCAGCTCCGGGATGAGATGCACAGACTAAAGATGCAGCACAAGGCTGAGATCCATGAGCTGAGAGCAGCAGTGAGAGACCTGGAGGAGCAGAGCCAAACCCTGAGGACGGAGCTGCGCAGAGCGAGGGAGGAGCTGACCTGGACACCCCAGCACAGCTAGCTGAGGAGCCTGCAGAGCCAGCTGGAGGAGCTAAGAGAGGAGCTACACATCACTGGAGCACAGAGACTGCACTGCACTGACCCCACAACACCTCCAACCCCTGACGCACCCACTGATCCACCCACACTCCCCACCACTCCTGACACACCCACTATCACCAGACCTGCCACTAATACACAACCCCCTGAAACGCCACTCCCCCAAAACACCCCCGCTGCCCCCACCACTCCCGACGCAAACCCGGAGTGGCAGGTCAATGCAGAGGTGGTCATTCTGAGCGAATCCAATGGGAAGTTCCTGGTTGAGAGGCGCCTCTTCCCTGGGCGAAAAGTGAAAAAGCTTTGGTGCTCCACAGCACAGAGAGCCCTGGAGCTGCTCTCCAAGAGGAGGCTTTGCCAAGTCAAACACATCCTCATCCACACCGGCACTAACGACCTGAGTGCCCGCAGGGGCGATGTGGCCTCAGCCCTGAGACAGGTAGCAACGAAAGCCACAGAGGAATTCCCAACTGCCAAAATTTCCATCTCCACACTGCTGCCCCGCACAGACGTGCCCCTGCACATCATCCAGGCCATCAACGCAGAAGTGTCCCGAAGATGTGCCCTCCTCCCCAACGTCCACCTGGCACACCACTGAGACATCCAGCCACATCACCTGTATGACCACGTCCACCTCAGCAAGACGGGTGTGAGGATCATCTCAAAGGTCCTCAAGGACACAACCCTGGGCCGAAACCCCACACACCCCCACCTCGAGACCAGGAGCAAACCCCCCAGCCCCCGGCCACATCCCCAGCCACCGGCTCCACCCCAGCCCCAGCCCCTGAGACCCCGCGGCCCCATTCCCCACCCCCCCATCCCCAGAGGGCCCGTCCAGCACAGCAGAGCGGACAGCCGGGGACCAGCACAGCCACACAGCCACGCAGCAGCGGCTTCCAGAGCCTGGAGGCCCGATGCTGCCCAGCTGGCCCAGATAAGGCAACTCCTCAGTGTCATCTGTTCCACACTGCTGAGTTAACTGAGCCTCAACACACATATATATGGTTGTGGAGATGGAGAGTAAGAAAAAATGTGATTTAATTATTCTGATATTTTGATGCAAAGATAAAATCTTTGAGTGATTATTATGTATATCCATATATAATTATTAATAGTAATATAATATCAGTTGTAGACCACAAATTAAACTTTCTTATGTAGAAGAGACAAGTATAATAAAATATATTAACATGTCCTTTAAAATAAGCAGTTGGAATATGCAGGGTTTACGCTCCTCAACTTTTGGAATGAAGAGCACAGGCCCTGAACTGATCAACACTGTAAATAGTTCAGATGTTTTCATTCTTGTAGAGACTTGGTGCTGTGCAGATATGTCTATACACTGGATGGATACAATGGATATAGGGAGCTGATTGTGCCCTCCTATATAAAACCCAAAGTCAGGTGTGGCAGGGCCTCGTGGGGGATTATCGTGTGGTACAGGGAGGAGCTCCGAGCAGCCCTATGCCCAGTACAGAGAGGAGACACACACCTGTGGATGAAAATCAGAAAAGACACCCTACAAAATAACACAGATATATACCTATGTGCAATTTATATGCCACCCGCAGACTCCCCCTACTATAATGAGGAAGGCTTTCATGAGCTTCAAAACGACATCTGCCACTTCCAGACCCTGGGCTCTGTACTGCTGTGTGGCGATCTCAATGCCAGGACTGGCAGAGAGATGGACTACATCAATACAGAGGGGAACACACACCTGTTCGGAGACTCCCCGCTGTGCCACACACACACCTCCACACTGACACAGCCACGACAGCGTGGTAAACAAGAGCAGGAAGCAGGTAGTGCGCCTATGTAAAAGCCTGGGTCTATATATCATCAATGGCAGGACCAGGGGGTACTCTCTGGGGAGATTCACATACTGCTCGGCTCTGGGCAGCAGTGTGGTGGACTACGCCATAACTGACCTGGACCCACAAGCCAACAATGCGTTTATAGTCAGACAACAATCTCCACTATCAGACCACAGCCAAATAACACTTTACCTAAAAAGATCAGCGCAGCCACAAGTCAGAGCCAAACTTCCCACAAAACTGGTCTCCCTGCCACCCAGTTAGAGATGGTCAGAGCCCAGCACAGAGAACTACACAAGAGCCCTGAATAGTGATGAGATTGAAAACATGTTAGACAGATATCAATCCTCACACTATCAAATAAACCAAAACGGAATAAACTCAGCCACCAAAACACTGAATGAAATATTTGAGAGACTGGCTTTAAAATCAAACATTAAAACAATTAAAAACCAAAATATGAAATCGTCTAAAAGAAAAAAAGAACAGTGGTGTGACCAGGAGTGTGAAACTTCTAGGAAACACCTGAGACATCTCTCCAACACTAAACACAGAGAGCCCGACAACCAGGAGGCTCGCCTCAGCTACTGCCAGGCCCTGCGGCACTACAAGCAACTCCTCAGTAAGAAAAAAGACCACTATATGGGCAGAATAAATACCCCAAAAACAAAAAATGAAATACCAATTCAAAATGGAGAAATCTGGAAAACACACTTTGAAAAACTTTACCAAAATGTTGAAAACAATCCAAAGCCAGAACAGGTTAAAATATTAAAAAACCTAAATAAATTGGAAGAAATCATTAAGAATAACCAAAATCCCTTAGATAACCCATTTACAATATAGGAACTAAAACATCAACTCAAAATCCTCAAACCCAGGAAAGCCAGCGGCCCCGACAGCATCAGCCCTGAGATGCTGAAGCACAGCAGCCCGCAGCTGCAGGAGGCTCTGCTCAAACTCTTTAACCTGGTGCTGAGAGCCGGGTGTTTCCCTGAGGTCGGGAATCAAGGATTGATCACCCCGATTTTTAAAAGTGGAGACAAATTAGACCCCAATAACTACTGGGGCAGCTGTGTGAGCAGTAACCTGGGGAAGGTGTTCTGCAGTATCATCAACGCCCAGATACTGGCCTTCCTTACCAAGCACAGTGTCCTGAATAAGAGTCAGATTGGCTTCCTACCAAAACACCGCACAACCGATCATATTTACACTCTACACACCCTCATAAATAAATATACCCAAAACAATAAAGGAAAAATATTTGCCTGTTTTGTAGACTTTAGAAAGGCATTTGACTCAATCTGGCACAAGGGATTATTTTATAAACTTCTACAGAGTGGTGTAGGGGGTAAAGTTTATGACATCATTAAATCAATGTATTCTGAAAACAAATGCGGAGTTCAAATTGGCAACTCAAGAACAGAGTTCTTCACTCAGGGGCGGGGAGTGAGACAGGGCTGCAGTCTGAGTCCAACACTGTTCAACATCTACATCATCGAGTTGGCCACAGTGTTGGAGCAGTCTGACGCCCGCAGCCTAACTCTCCATGACACAGAGATCAAGTTCCTGCTCTATGCAGACGACCTGGTGCTGCTGTCGCCCACAGAGCAGGGGCTTCAGCAGAACCTGGCGCTGCTAGAGCAGTACTGTCAGAAATGGGCCCTGGCAGTCAATCTGGACAAGACCAGAGTTATGGTTTTCCAGAAAAAAGCCCCATCTCAGGGAAACAGGTACCGCTTCACTCTGGGCAGCACTGGATTAGAGCACTGCACCAGATACAACTACCTTGGCCTGACCATCAGTGCGTCAGGGAGCTTCAGCCTGGCTATAAACGCATTAAAAGACAAGGCACGCCGGGCATTTTATGCCATAAAGACACAATTTGGGAAAACAACAATACCAATAACTATTTGGATTAAAATATTAAACTCCATCATCCAACCAATCCTGCTATATGGGAGCGAAGTGTGGGGTCCCCTCATGAACCTCAATAACAACAATTGGGACAAAAGCCCCATGGAAATATTCCACCTAGAATTTAATAAAAACATCTTACACGTACACAGAAACGCCCCCACGGCTCTGAGGCTCACAGAGCCCGAACACACAATGACCAAAACAACAACAATTGGGAAAATTGACATGTACCTGAAAAGCAAATACACAAAAGATTAGAGACACGAATTAGAATTACAAAACAAATTGGAATGCTACCGGGCCCTGAATAGAAACATTACATTGGCTGAATACTTAAAAATCCAAAATATAAAAGAGAGACAAAATCTAACTAAATACAGGCTCAGTGACCACAGCCTCGCCATTGAAAAAGGCCGCTACAGAAAATTCTGGGTTGCCAGAGAAGAGCGGCTGTGCAGCCAGTGTGACCTAGGGGAGGTCGAAACACAGGCGCATTTCCTGCTGTCCTGCCCTAAATACACAAAAATCAGGGAGACATACTTTAAAATATTAAAAATGCATATCCCTGAGTTCAGCATGATCCCCGATTGCTGCAAACTCCCCGTCCTGCTGGGAGAGGAGGAGCGCACTGCCTTCTTAGCAGCGCAATATGTATCCACCTGCCACAGCCTGCGAGACAGTGTGTAGACACCAGCCTGTGGCACTCCATTTGCAAAACAAAATAAAAACAGTGATTTTTCTGATGTCATGACACAAATTTTGATACAAACAACAAATATGGTTTATATCCTACTTAATTTTATTTCAATGTGTACTATATTTGTTCCACTGAATCTTGTATTGCAATGTTTTGTCTTGATTGATAGAACATTTGTATCTGCTTTGGCAATATTGTGATAGATCATGCCAATAAAGAACCTTTGAATTGAATTGAAATGAATTGACAGACAGAGAGACACACGCACACACACACACACACACACACACACACACAGAGCCAGCCAGCCAGACAGCCAGCCAGCTCAGCCATGACATCACGAGCCTCTCTCAGCTGACTGCTATGACATCACAGAGCACGTACATTCCATTGCTTGCCGTCTGTCAACCACTCAGTCACTGCCAGCCAGACTGGCTGGCTGGCTGGATGGGGGGGCTGCTTGCTGCTGCTGCGTATCTTAGCAAGCTAATTTGCCTGACCGGCCTTCCTACTCCTATGCCCAAATGCCCACCTAAGCCTCGTTTGTAATGCATGTCATTGTATTTCAAAAAGGAATCTGGAAATAGTAAACCTATTTTCTTTATTTGAATGTATTAAAGATCACATTTTATTACATTTTCTTTTTCTGTACTTCATTACATTATATTGAGATTCATAATTCTATTATTTATTTTCCGTATGTATGTATGTATGTATTATTGTATGGAAGGAAAGTTAGAAATGATTTTCTCAAACCTGTTTTTCTCTCTTGTATACTTAAGAAAGATAAGGTCAAGCTAGAAGGTCAGGAGGCCATAAGGTAGTTTGATTTCTGTTTGTTATTTACGATGAGAACCTTGGAGACAATGTCAAACGGTATGACCTACGTGCCTGTTCCTTAAAACCATGTGTAGATCTATGAACTCTGTTCTATAATGAAATATGTTCTGCTTAGTTAGCCTTTAAGATAACATAGTAATGATTTTCTAGCATGTATGTATGTATGTATGTATGTCCAATTGCTTTGACAATGAATTGAATTGAGAGGGAGAGAGAGAGAGAGAGAGAGAGAGAGACAGACAGACTGACAAACACAAACAGACACACACACACACACACACACACACACACACACACACACACACACAGCCAGCCAGCCAGCTCAGCGATGACATCACAAGCCTCTCTCAGCTGACTGCTATGACATCACAGAGCATGAACATTCCGTTGCTTGCCGTCTGTCAACCACTCAGTCACTGCCAGCCAGACTGGCTGGCTGGCTGGATGGGGGGGCTGCTTGCTGCTGCTGTGTACCTTAGCAAGCTTATTTGCTTGACCGGCCTTCCTACTCCTCTGCCCACATGCCCACCTATGCCCGATCTGCTGTTCACCTGGATCACAGCTCCGCCCCAACAAGGCAGATCCTCCCAAAAATGGTACAAACTGATCCACGTTCCCCTCCACAGAAAGCTTTAGCCCAAAATAAGGGACACATTCTGCCCAATATGTCAGCGCCAACCACAGCCTGAGGGACACAGTGACACACGAGCACCGGCTGTAAATATAATGTAAATACTCGTTTGTAATGCATGTCATTGTATTTCAAAAAAGGAATCTGGAAATGGTATACCTATTTTCTTTATTTGTATGTATTAAAGATCACATTTTATTACATTTTCTTTTTCTGTACTTCATTACATCTTATTGTGATTCATAATTCTATTATTTATTTTCCGTGTATATGTATGTATGTATGTATTGTGACAAACCAAGGGGCAGGGTCATACATGGCAGATATGTCAGGCCAGGTCTGCTGCAAGGTGTGTACTCTAGGGTAGAATACCGACCCTAGGCAACTACACTCCCCAGAATCCCTCAGGCAGCCATTCTTGCACCTAATGTGGTCACTTGGTGTTACTTCCTCAATTATTCACCAGGTATATAAGGCGGGCCTGAGAGAGAGAGAAGTGAGAGACAATAGGGTGAGTTATCTGGAAAACAGAGGTAGCTCATAAGGAGAAAGCCAAGACTTATTTATTCCAGACTTTGTTTAAAATAGAATGATTATGTAAGATTAGTTACAACTCCAGTGTGAGTTAGGTTTTGTTTTCAGATTTGTTTTGTTTGAAGTAAACATACAGGCACAGCCCTGTATTTGCAACCTCCTCCCTGGGTCATGACTGGTTTTTACTCCTAAGAAGATCACAGAGAAGACCCGCACATGTGTACAGCCAAGGCGTTTTGTCACATTTGGTGTAGAATGCGGGCAGCACCTCATGAAACCCAGACTGGCTGAGTGAATTTTTTTATCCAAAAAAAAAAAACTACAGGCTGTAATAGCCCAACAGGAAGCGACCAGGGTGCAGCAGGTGGCTCACCAGGATGCTATGCGGATGCATCAGGAAGCACTGCAGGTCCAGCATGATACAAATAAAATGTTTAGAGAAGAGCAGGAAAAGGTGACTAAAGAGCTGAAAGAGAGTGTTGAAGCACTTGCAACCAGGATTGGGCCACAGGGGGCTGCAACCCATTCCACTCCCCGCACCAATCACTTTCTGCAGAAAATGACAAAACAGGACGATGTTGAGGCCTTCCTTATGACCTTTGAGAGGACAGCGGAGAGAGGGATGGCCAAAAGATTCCTGGGCAGGGCTTGTGGCACCTTATCTGGCAGGGGATGCACAGAAAGCGTACTTTGATCTGGAGCTGAAGGACGCCCAGGACTATGATAAATTGAAAGCGGAGATAATGACCCGATTGGGCGTGACCACCGCAGTGAGGGCACATCGGTTTCAGCAGTGGGCCTACCAACCAGGACAACCAATCTGAACGCAGATGTTTGATCTGATCCATCTGGCCAGGAAATGGCTACAGCCAGAGGTCCATTCATCAGCCGAGGTGGTGGAGGCCATAGTCCTTGACAACTACCAACGCTGTTTGCCCAAGGACGTTCGACGCTGGGTTGGCCAGAATGAGGTGCTGTCCGCTGACACCTTGGTGGCCATTGTAGAGCGGTTCTATACAGCCGGAGCAGCAGAGCATGTACCGGAGGTTAAAAACTCGTTCCCCAGGCCATGACGAACCAGCGGACCGGGTAAGATGGTTCCAAAGTACTCTGGGGAACATGACGCGCTGGGTTGGAAGAAAAGAGCAAGACTGGGGGGGGCAAAGGTGGGGCCTAAAGCCGAGACTAAGGGTTATAGGGGGTCACCATCACAACCAATTGTCTGCTACAATTGTGACAAAGTAGGACATATTGCGGCCCACTGCCCAGGTAGAGAGGAACCAATGCAATGTAATGTGTGTGATATGGGGAAAGAGAAACCGGTATTTTATGCCTGCCCTGTTGGGACGGATGTTTTCATAGGCGGAGTACCTAATCCAAAACACATGTGTACAGTGATAGTCGATGAGAAAGAAGTGGCTGCTCTACTCGACTCTGGCAGTATGGTTACACTGGTCACAGAAAAATTAGTAGCGACCAACAAGCTGGATAGACATCAGGAGCTCAGTATCACATGCACACATGGTGACACACGCCCCTATCCCACAGCCCTTGTAAACATACAGACAGAGGCCGGGAAACTAGATTACGAAGTCGGTGTGGTACCCAACATGCCATATGATGTGATACTGGGACGATATTTTCCTAATTTTGGAAAACTAGATAGAAAACATAGTAAATTGGAAATGCACACTGAAAACTGTAAGCCACAAGTTGCCTCGATCCCACAACTAGAGCTAAAAGTAGACCTGGTTCCAGTTGAGTCGACAGTGAAGGTTTTGGTTGGGGAAAATTAAACTGAAAACATAGGGGTGGAATGTAGTGACGTAGATGACCCTATGGAGGGTGAGGAACCCAGCACTAGCAGGGTGGGTGAGAATCCATTCATAGAGACCCCTGAAGCTGACAATGTAGAAGTGTCAGTGTTAGAGGGACTCCCCACTGATTTTGGCAGCGCACAGGTGCGAGATCTCACTCTACACTATGCTAAAGAAAATGTGAAGGTAGTAAATGGGACCCCTATGACTACTGCAGACCCGCCAACAGCTTATCCTTATTTTATGGTAAAAAATGACCTATTGTACCGTGTAAATAAGATAGGGGTGGACATTGTGGAGCAATTGCTAGTTCCCACCCCATTCAGACGAACAGTTCTCAATCTGGCACATGGGCATATCCTGGGGGGACATCTGGGGATGGACAAAACCAAGGATAGACTCCTGAGGAGGTTTTACTGGCCAGGCGTACATGCAGACGTGACAGAACATTGTAGCTCATGTCCTGAATGTCAACTACATGCTCCTAAACCAGCCTTCAGAAGCCCACTGGTCCCTTTGCCCATCATAGAGACCCCCTTTGCTAGGATAGCTATGGATGTGGTGGGACCTCTCCCGAAATCAGCCAGAGGGCATCAGTATATACTGGTTATTTTGGATTATGCCACCAGGTACCCAGAAGCCATTCCACTGCGGACCATGGCTTCAAAAGGTATTGCAAAAGAGCTAATGTTGATGTGTAGTAGGGTGGGGATACCGAGGGAGATATTAACAGATCAGGGCACACCCTTTATGTCTAAGGTTATGACCGATCTGTGTAAATTGTTGCAGGTTAAGCAGTTGAGAACATCAGTCTACCACCCACAAACAGATGGGTTGGTTGAGAGATTTAATAGGACCCTGAAGTCCATGCTAAGAAAGGTAATCGATAAGGATGGGAAAAATTGGGAATTCATGCTGCCCTACTTGATGTCTGCCATTAGGGAAGTCCCACAGGCTTCCCTGGGCTTTTCGCCTTTTGAACTGTTATATGGGAGGCACCCCAGGGGGATATTAGACATAGCCCGTGAAACGTGGGAACACGAGTCCACTCCTTTCCGGAGTGTAGTCGAGCACATCAATGCTATGCAAGAGAGAATAGCCACAGTCACTCCCATTGTGAGAGAGCACCTAAGGCAGGCACAGGAACACCAACAATTCGCCTATAATCGTCAGGCTACACTGAGGGTGTTCCAGCCTGGTGATAGGGTGTTGGTGTTGGTTCCCACTGTAGAATGTAAATTTCTGGCTACGTGGATGGGACCTTATGAGATTATAGAGCGAATACGGGAAGTGAACTATAAGGTTCAGCAACCCGGCCGCCGACCCCCAGAACAAATATATCATGTCAACTTAATAAAAGCCTGGAAGGACAGGGAAGTGTTGATGTTGACTTACCCCCCTCAGCCACTAGGGACACCGAAGGTGAATATTGCAGCTGCCTTGTCACCTGACCAGTTGAAGGAGGTGAACGACTTGATAATACGTAATAGGGAAGTTTTCTCAGGCATACCGGGGCGTACCCATTTAGTCTCTCACAACATTGTGTCTCTCCCAGGAAAGAAGGTAAATATGAGGCCTTACAGGGTACCAGAAGCTCGCAGGAACACTATTAGAAATGAGGTTAAGGAAATGCTGGAGGCAGGGGTTATTGAAGAATCCCACAGTGAGTGGTCCAGCCCTATAGTCATGGTTTCCAAACCTGATGGCTCCTGGAGATTCTGTAATGATTTTAGAAAGGTTAATGAAATTTCAAAGTTTGATGCATACCCAATGCCCCGAGTAGATGAATTGTTAGAGAATATTGGGAATGCTCGCTATATTTCAACTATTGACTTAGCCAAGGGCTACTGGCAGATTCCCTTGACCCCGGGTGCCAAAGAAAAAACAGCCTTTGCAACCCCAGATGGTCTGTTTCACTACACAGTGATGCCCTTTGGCCTGCATGGTGCTCCTGCCACCTTTCAAAGGTTGATGGACCACATACTTAGACCACACAGGACGTATGCGGCAGCATATTTAGATGATGTGGTCATTCACAGTCCAGATTGGGAATCACATTTGTCTCAGCTCCAAGCGGTATTGGATTCAATACATGCAGCAGGCCTGATGGCTAATCCAACCAAATGCAATTTGGGGTTGGAAGAGGCCAAATACTTGGGCTATACAGTAGGGAGGGGTATGGTGAAACCCCAAATATCCAAGGTTGAAGCCATAAACTCTTGGCCTAGGCCTGTCAATAAAAAGCAGGTTAGGGCATTTTTAGGGTTAACTGGGTATTACCGGAGGTTTATTCCCAACTATGCTACCTTAGCGGCCCCTCTGACTGATATGACTAAGGCTACAGAACCCAATATGGTTAGATGGGGTGATACAGCAAACCGGGCTTTCCGGAGCCTACAGGAGGCGCTCTGCCGCAACCCCGTTTTAATGGTACCAGACTTTCAGAAAGAATTTATAGTCCAGATGGACGCCTCTGAGGTGGGGATCGGAGTGGTTTTGTCCCAAAGAATGGGTGATCACGAACACCCGGTGTTGTTCCTTAGCAGAAAGTTGGAATCCAATGAAATAAATTATTTGGTAGTTGAAGAAGAATGTTTGGCAGTGAAGTGGGCTTTGGACAGTCTTCGATACTATTTGTTGGGCAGGCACTTCACCCTGATCACTGACCATGCCCCCCTCACTTGGATGCATCGTTCGAAAGACAGGAATGCCCGTGTGATGAGGTGGTTTTTGAGTCTCCAACATTTTCATTTCACCCTGCAGCACAGGCCAGGGAAGGCCATGGGGAATGTTGATGGGCTGTCCCGGGTGCATGCTTTTTTGCGGCTGTCGCTCGACCTATGGGGTCGCAGCTGGGGGGGAGGATGTGGGACAAACCAAGGGGCAGGGTCATACATGGCAGACATGTCAGGCCAGGTCTGCTGCAAGGTCTGCACTCTAGGGAAGAAAACCGACCCTAGACAACTACACTCCCCAGAAACCCTCAGGCAGCCTAATGTGGTCACTTGGTGCTACATCCTCAATTATTCACCAAGTATATAAGGCGGAAAGATAGAGTCAAGCTAGAAGGTCAGGCCAGAAGCTAGTTTGATTTCTGTTTGTTATTTACGATGAGAACCTTGGAAACAATGTCAAACGGTATGACCTACGTGCCTGTTCCCTAAAACCATGTGTAGACCTATGGACTCTGTTATATAATGATATATGTTCTGCTTAGTTAGCCTTTAAGATAACATAGTAATGACTTTCTAGCATGTATGCATGTATGTATGTATATATATATATATATATATATATATATATATATATATGTATGTATGAATGTATGTATGTCCAATTGCTTTGACAATACAAATGAATTGAATTGAGAGGGAGAGAGAGAGAGAGAGAGAGAGAGAGAGACAGACAGACTGAAAAACAGACAAACAGACACACACACACACACACAGACATACACACACACACACAGAGCCAGCCAGCCAGCCAGCTCAGCGATGACATCACGAGCCTCTCTCAGCTGACTGCTATGACATCACAGAGCACGTACATTCCGTTGCTTGCCGTCTGACAACCACTCAGTCACCGCCAGCCAGACTGGCTGGCTGGCTGGATGTGGGGGATGCTTGCTGCTGCTGCGTACCTTAGCAAGCTTATTTGCTTGACCGGCCTTCCAACTCCTCTGCCCACATGCCCACCTATGCCCGATCTGCTGTTCACCTGGTCACAGCTCCGCCCCAACAAGGCAGATTCTCCCAAAAATGGTACAAACTGATCCACGTTCCCCTCCACGGAAAGCTTTAGCCCAAAATAAGGGACAAATTCTGTAACAACATAATGGATGCCCACCCAACCTGTGACAAAACTGAGAAAAAAGAAAAACGCCAGTCCTCCTGGGGGAGGGACACACAGCCACCCTGGCTGCCCAATATGTCAGCGCCTACCACAGCCTGAGGGACACAGTGACACACGAGCACCGGCTGTAAATATAATGTAAATACTTGTTTGTTATGCATGTCATTGTATTTCAAAAAAGGAATCTGGAAATAGTAAACCTATTTTCTTTATTTGTATGTATTAAAGATCACATTTTTTTACATTTTCATTTTCTGTACTTCATTACATCTTATTGTGATTCATAATTCTATTATTTATTTTCCGTGTAGATGTATGTATGTATGTATGTATGTATGTATGTATATGTATGTATGTCCAATTGCTTTGACAATACAAATGAATTGAATTGAGAGAGAGAGAGAAAGAGAGAGAGAGAGAGAGAGAGAGAGAGAGAGGAATATGAGCTCCTAAAAAACATTTGTTTTTATACATAAGCGGATTTAATTTGTCATTTACAAATGAATATATAGCACTATAAACATACACAGAAGACATGGAATAGAAATTCAGAAGAAAAAGTATTCAAAAAATAATAATTTTAAGAGAAACACAAAAAGAAGAAAGCAGAGAGACAGTTCAGGAAGAAAAGTCAGAAAAGAAAAGCTGAAGACAAGAATTGGAGGTAAGACCTTTCACCTATAGAGACAAATAATTAAACAAAAAAATATGTATTAATAAAATAAATAAGCATTCTCAGTAGTTGACTCAGCCAATGAAAATGCAGAGCTCCAATTTGAATAGAGTGACAGTAGGAGAGAGCCCAACTGCCACTGAGACTGATAGAAATCTATCGAACAGCAGTCTGACTGCAGAGCTGCCTTTTGAAATCCGATACCCTGAAGACATTCGCTCTGCACAGGCTAAGAAGGACTACAAACAAGCTGTGATGAGAGCATCTCCTGAGACCCTCATCCTAGACTACACCGGTAAAGGAGAAAACAGGGTCAAGAACAATCTACTGTTCTACACCGCCTTTCACAAAACCCTGTGCCAGACATACCCCAATAACAACAAGAGGGGCATTAGCAGAGGCAGGCAGATCTCAGTGCTGGTAGAGAAAGACACAGACAGTGTGATGCTCACTTTTAATGTATACCACAATGGGACCATCATGGTGCAGGACAGCGAGAGCAGCCTGGACCAATTATCTCTCGGCTTCCACACCTCAAAGCAGCAGACTGAGGTAGAGAAACACGAGCCAGAGCCGGCCACCCTGCAGTCTGCCCCCAGCCACACGGAGCCAGACAGTGCCCCATCTCCCACAGACTGCCCCCCTGTCTCCCCAAAACTCTCCAGCAACATTAAAACACTAAAGGAATGCCTATCAGTGCTGGAGCTGAAGTTTGCGGAGTTCAGGGACTAAAGATGCACCACAAGGCTGAGATCCATAAGCTGAGAGCAGCAGTAAGAGACCAGGAGGAGCAGAGCCAAACCCTGAGGACGGAGCTGCACAGAGCGAGGGAGGAGCTGACCAGGACACCCCAGCACAGCCAGCTGAGGAGCCTGCAGAGCCAGCTGGAGAAGCTAAGAGAGGAGCACAGAGACTGCACTGCACTGACCCCACAACACCTACACCCCTGACGCACCCACTGACGCACCCACTGATCCACCCACACTCCCCACCACTCCTGACACCCCCACTATCACCAGACCTGCCACTAATACACAAACCCCTGAAACGCCACTCCCCTAAAACACACCCGCTGCCCCCACCACTCCCGACGCAAAACCCGGAGTGGCAGGTCAACACAGAGGTGGTCATTCTGAGCGACTCCAATGGGAAGTTCCTGGATGAGAGGTGCCTCTTCCCTGGGCGAAAAGTGAAAAAGCTTTGGTGCCCGACAGCACAGAGAGCCCTGGAGCTGCTCTCCAAGAGGAGGCTGTGCCAGGTCAAACACATCCTCATCCACACCGGCACTAACGACCTGAGTGCCCGCAGGGGCGATGTGGCCTCAGCCCTGAGACAGGTGGCAAAGAAAGCCACAGAGGAATTCCAAACTGCCAAAATCACCATCTCCACACTGCTGCCCCGCACAGACGTGCCCCTGCACATCATCCAGGCCATCAACGCAGAAGTATCCCGAAGATGTGCCCTCCTCCCCAACGTCCACCTGGCACACCACTGAGACATCCAGCCACATCACCTGTATGACCACGTCCACCTCAACAAGACGGGTGTGAGGAAGGTCCGTTTTTAGTGTTTCTCTGAACACATCCAAGCTTACCTAGGCGCTACATATTATTTTCAATTACCCGTAATTCTGATCTGTATTTTGGCTTGTTAATAGAAGTTATTGAAGTTGGACTCCTAATTCAAAATAACCAATATGTATCTCAACGTAATTTACTGACAGACATCACTCTTTATCACTTTCACTTTTGAAGGAACTGCTTTGTATTCTGTGTATTGTTTTATTGTAGTGCTGCTTCCTTTCTTGGCCAGGTTTTACTTGCAAAAGTGATTTTATTCTCAATGTAAGCTCAAAGTCAAATAGTTTAAATAAGAAAACAATGTATTGAAATGAGAACATCATGAACCTGTGTAATTGTGCTGAAGGACAAGCACTGAAAGCAGAGAGAATTTTGTGTTTGGCATTGAATAGCCTTAAAGAAAACTATGCCGTTTTTGGAAACTTTCATATTTAAGTTGAATGTAGGCAAAAACATTCCAGTCACTCTGAAGAGAGAATACAGTTTACTGTTCGAATAAGTAGCCCCTGAATTGAAGATAAAAATCAAAAGTGCTGTTCGTAATTAGTTTACACTTTTACATCAGATGTCTTGTTTTTGCGTTCCAAATTGAGGAGTTGTGGCATATAATGTAAATGAAGTTACTTCACTAGTAGTGCGATTTCTACGTTGTGTATGTGTGTTTGTATATATGAACTCATACATTTTTTAAAGATTGTATTTGGAAAACAAATTCAGGTATAGCACGTGTCCCCCTTTTGAATGGGTTCTATATATAACATTTTAAAACGAATGGTTCTGTGTAGAACGCTATGTTTGGGGGTTCTTCATGTAACCCCTTTGAAGGGGTTCTACATAGAACCATAAAGGGATCCACCAGAGCGATTACTCGAGGAACCCTTTATGGTTCTGTGCAGAACAATTTCTTCTAAGAGTGTGGAGTGTCGCCACACAATTTCTCTCAGAGGGCTTTTGACCAATGGCAATCCAATCCTGAATGACGTCACCACTATCCTGTTGTACTTTATGGGAGAGATGTATTAAGTAGTTTATAATGAGAAGAATAACAATAATCACCTGTTTTTCATAGGTTTTGTATCCATGGTCTCCTTCATATTAGGAAAGGAAGTTGATCCATAGCCTACTCAGAGACAACTGAGAGTTGGTCTCTGAGCAGCAGCACAAAGGGGTCGAGTCTCTCAATGTCCGTGTGTTGGAGATATTCCACCATATTGGTCCCAGCCTTTAAAACAATGTTAAAGAAGATGTTAAAGATATTGTAGAAATATATTGCAGAAGAGCAGAACTACAATCACACTTTTTCAATGCTATTGCTGTTTTCTACCTCCCTGGTGAGGTACCAATGCGGGAAGTTTGAGAGAGTATTTCTAAAATGTGTATGATCCAATACACACAGTTATTTAAAAAGCTGACGTCTTGTACATGCTCACCAGAACCAAGCCTAATTAAATAACACATTTAATATTAAATAAGTACATGTGCAGTAGCCACTTGGACAATTACAGATCCCCAGGTCAAAACACAACAGAAAGACATGGAAGATCGTATTTTCAAATCACATCTGTGGCCCCCATAACTGTAATTTGGTATTAGTGGGTCAAAGGATTTATTTGGTTCAAGTGATAATAAGATCATATTTTGAAATGAAACACTACAGGATGTCATATTTAAAATGACTGTGAGTACCTTTCTTTAGTGACGGTTCTGAGGGGGGCAGGGATTAGTTGAGTGTGCTAATTGGAGCTGTGAAGTGTGCAGAGAAAATACAAATGTTTTCTTTTAATATGAAAACAAAGAACTTTTTTTTAACACCGACCTGGGATTGTGTTTCTTTCCAAGTTTCCTTATTGTTTCTGAGAAGAGACTGTTCACTTGCAAAGTGAACTGGACCCGTGTGACTCGCAGGTAAGGAGAGCCCGTGTTGAACTAAGATGGCTACAGTGAGTTTTCCTGGACAAAGCTCGGGCAAAGGATAGCGCAGAGTGCACCTGCACCTGAGATTGTGTTGAGAAGCTTTGTGATAAGAGCAGGTAAAGAGGGAAAAGAAACACAAGTATTTTCTTTGTTTGAAGAACACATTTTGTTTTAACTGAAACGGGACTACAACTTTTGAAAGGGAAATAGTTGCTAGTGCACTGTATTTTTATTGAGTTTATTAGAAGAAAAAAGCTTATATTTTGGACAGAACGAACTCGTTTGGCATGCAACTAGCAGCAAACGATGTGAAGCAAACAAAACAAGCAAGTTAGCAAGTTAGCAAGTTACAGTCTGTCCTAGGTCCGGGGGTGCTTATGGTTGTTTATGGGTTCCCTTACCTTAGCCAGTGTCATGTACGGGTGTCCGTACCTTACTGGAGTGTTTGTTTTTATTATAATATATATACATAAAATAATATATAATAATGTAATATTTCAGATAAATCGTCACAGTGAGTGACACCAGCATTATTGGTTTTTTGAGAAATAAAAAAACAGAATGTAGAGAAGAAAATGTTGGAAGGAAGTTGGGAGAAAGACTGGTCTCCGAAGGAGCACCGGGACTGGTGGAAGCAACAACAACCAGATAAGACAGAGAAAGGAATTGTGATATTGTGTCAGGTTGGTGAGAATCAAGAAAAGAAAATAACAGAAATGGAAGATCATCATAAACAGTAATGTGAATTGAGAGAAGAAGTTGTGAAAAATACGATAGAATTAATAGAACTACAAGGCAAATTAGAAGGGCAAGAAAAGTGGTCAGAAAAGGTGAAGGTGTAGGTGCGCGATGTGCTGCCGTGTTAGCAGCGCGTCGCGACACAGATCACTCCGAGGACGACAGGCCCGATTGGGATGATTTAGATCGCAAAGCATGGGAATATGAAAAAGGAGGTTTTGCTAGCGCTCCTCCCCCATATAATCCGGAATATAAATCAATCACTGATTTTGGTTATAATAATACATTGTATCCAGATCTGACCGCTCTGAAAACGGTCCCAGCTGCACCCATGCAAGTCAAAACTAGACAGAGTAAAGAGGAAGGTCAATCAATAGTCTATACGACTAAAACCCATGTCCCCATCTCCCCAGGAGAAAAAGAAATGATATGGGTGTCCCTCCCAAAATTAAAACCAAACCAGGGTAACACAACTTTTTGGGATATTCTAGATGAAAAGATGGTTATTCACCTCCTTCACCCGCACGATGTACACATCATCGTGAAGGCTAAATGTCCGCCCAACATTTGGATACAGTTACTACGAGAATATCAGACCGGGGAGTGGGCTAATGTAGCCTCTACAGATGAGGAGGAAATAACAGAACTTTTTCACAATGGATCAAGAAAACTGAGATAGTGAAATAATGAAATAATCGAGTGGGATTATTTGACATTTTATTCTAAATAATCATAAGCTTAAATAATAAGTTATAAGGGCTGTTTGAGACACTGCAGGGTCAATAAAACATGCCACAGATCGGATATCTGAATTATCTTTAGATATCAATGTGTATGTGCTTTGTGTGTTTATGAATATGTATAGTTTGAAGGTGATATAAGGTAAATGTCTATGTTTTGGCAATCATTTTAGAATTATATTTAAAAATGTAACAACAGATTTATCATATTCATGAGGATCTTTGGCTCTATACAGAGTGCCTCAAGCATCAGAAATCAGAAAGAAAGACTATTATAAGAAAAGTAATCCAAAATATACATTGAATAAACAGATGGATAATAATAGTAATACATAAATAGTCATGGTGTCTCCACAAGAAGAACCAAAATTTGTTTGTTAAACATCATGTTATGGACAAGCTCTGTCAAAAGTCAAATTCAAGGAAACGAAAGGCTAGAAGAGAGCCTGGTGCAGCCCTGACAGCCTGTGAAAGCAGGAGAATGTAAACAGTCTGGTGACATGTTACAGTCTTTCAGAAAATGTTTGGTTATTGGTGCCTAGCATATAATACCTGAAATGAAAGTCAAAGTAGACCATGGTTTTAAGATGAGTGATGTAGGAAAAGGGTAAGATACCGCAGAAGTATAAGATTACAACTATAGAATAAGTAAGCTCAAGTAATATAAAATGCTTTACAGGAGAAAAGTAAGAATGGAAAGGAAGAGTAAAAGAGAAGGTGTCCTAGGATTATGGGAATCATTATTGAGATCAATGGCCTATTGGCTAATATTTTGTTAGGTACATATATGACTTCAATAAACGAATAATGGAGTGACATCTGTATAAATATAAATAAAACATATTGATAAAAAAACCTGAATACATTTCTTGTAAGAAATTAAGAATAGGAGAAAGAATAGCTGTTAGAATGCAGAGCAATGTTAACCAAAGTTGAAGAGGGTTTGAGTAAGTTGACGAGGGTCTGAGTAAGTTGATAAGGCTTGGGAAGCACGAAAAGGTGAGTTTGATGTGTGTGAGACAAATGTGCTGCCACTTTTAGCACAGAGAGCTTCTGATGGTGATTGAATGAAACGTGGGAAAATAAATAAACTTGATGTAGGATAAATGAATAAATAATTGAATGAGATATGAGCCGCAGAGACCTCCCACATTGGAAAGTGGACTACAGCAGATAATCCTCTCCTCTCCCAGGGCAGGGTGATTAAGTGGGGACGCGTGTGAAGAGTGCAGGTGGACCCAGGTGAGTTGTGAAAGAAAGAAGAAACAAAAATAATAAGGCACGCGTGCAAACAATCAAAATAATACTAAGTGAATAACAAATTAAACAATAAAGTGAAAGATAATCAACACACAAAATAATGGCAATATAGAACCAAACAAAATACACAAGCCATATTGCATAAAGTGAAGTGAAATATAAATATAATAAGTAATGGTGATTAAGGAGCTAATTAACACCGTCCGTGACATTTACATTGGTTGGGTGTGTGGATACCAGTAATAATTTTTGTTTTATTGAAATACAAAATAATTCTATTTTTCCGAAGTGCTGAACTTTAATACAGTCTAGAAAGATTAATATTTTTTGTCTTGGGCTATATTATTATTACCATAGTTTTTCTATTGTATAAGTATCTTGGAGTAGAGGCATAGGTGGGCATGTGGGCAGAGGAGTAGGAAGGCCGGTCAAGCAAATAAGCTTGCTAAGGTACGCAGCAGCAGCAAGCAGCCCCCACATCCAGCCAGCCAGCCAGTCTGGCTGGCAGTGACTGAGTGGTTGACAGACGGCAAGCAACGGAATGTACGTGCTCTGTGATGTCATAGCAGTCAGCTGAGAGAGGCTCGTGATGTCATCGCTGAGCTGGCTGGCTGGCTGGCTGGCTGGCGGGCTGGCTGGCTCTGTGTGTGTGTGTGTTTGTGTGTGTGTCTGTTTTTCTGTTTGTCAGTCTGTCTGTCTGTCTCTCTCTCTCCCTCTCAATTCATTTGTATTTTCAAAAGCAATTGGACATACATACATTCATACATATATATATATATATATATATATATATATATATATATATATATATATATATATATATACATGCATACATACATGCTAGAAAGTCATTACTATGTTATCTTAAAGGCTAACTAAGCAGAACATATATCATTATCGAACAGAGTTCATAGGTCTATACATGGTATTAGTGAACAGGCACGTAGGTCATTCTGTTTGACATTGTCTCCAAGGTTCTCATTGTAAATAACAAAGAGAAATCAAACTACCTTATGGCCTCCTGACCTTCTAGCTTGACCTTATCTTTCTTAAGTATACAAGAGAGAAAAACAGTTGTGAGAAAAGAATTTCTAACTTTCCTTCCACACATACATACATACATACATACATACATACATACATACAAACCAGAGGCATGCAAAAAAATATAAAGAGGAAGAAAATGTTGTATAGCACATACAAAAGGGATGGTGATGAAACAAAATACATAGAATATGTTGAGCTGCAAAGAGATCTTAAGAAAGGGATCAGGAAAGCAAAGAGGGAAATAGAAAGAAACATAGCTCTTGGAGCTACAACCAATGCAATGAGCTTTTTTCAAAATTACAACAGCAAGCGGTCAATTAAGGAGGAGGTGAAACAGATAAAGGGCAAAAATGGAGGTATCTTGGAAAATGAACAAGATGTGGCAAATATTCTAAATGAGTATTTCACAGAGGTTTTTACAAAAGAAAAAACAGATGACATGCCACAGGTTGACAATCAATCCAGTCAAACCCTAAGAAAGATCAGGATAAATGAGGAGGAGGTACTAAAGGGACTAGCAGAATTAAAATCAAACAAATCACCTGGGCCAGATGGGATATTTCCAACAGTACTTAAAGAAATGAGGGAAATTATGTATAGGCCGTTAACTCGATTATTTCAAATGACACTTAGAACAGGGGATGTTCCCACTGACTGGAAGACAGCAAATTTCATACCAATCCACAAGAAAGGGGACAAAACTGAGCCAGGAAATTACAGACCAATCAGTCTCACCTGCATCACCTGTAAAATGTTGGAAAAAATGATTAGACAGAAAATAGAGGAGCATCTCAATGAAAACCATATTCTTGGAGATAGTCAACATGGGTTTAGACGAGGCAGATCATGTCTTACTAACTTAATACATTTTTTTGAACATGCAACTGCAGCTGTAGATCACGTGAAAGCATATGATATGATATACTTAGATTTCCAAAAAGCTTTTGATAAGGTTCCACACCAAAGACTGATCCTCAAATTGGAAGCTGTAGGCATTCAGGGTCATGTAAGTAGATGGATTATGAACTGGTTGATGTATAGGAAACAGATTAGAGGAGTCACTTCTAACTGGAGTGAGGTTGTTAGTGGAGTTCCACAGGGATCAGTACTAGGGCCTTTGCTTTTTCTAATCTATATTAATGATCTGGACTCTGGGATACTTAGCAACCTTGTCAAATTTGCAGATGATACTAAAATAGGTGGCTTAGCAGATACAATCTTGGCAGCACATGCTATTCAGAGGAACTTAGATAAATTCAGTTGTGGGCTGACACCTGGCAAATGAAATTCAATGTGGACAAGTGCAAGGTAATACATGCAGTAAAACAAAAATGTCCACTATAATTACACTATGGGAGGTACAGATCTAGATGAAGTAATGCATGAGAAAGACCTAGGAATCTATGTGGATTCACTTTCTCCATCCAAACAATGTGGGGAAGCAATACAAAAGGCATACAGAATGCTAGGGTATATCGTCAAAAGTGTAGAATTTAAGTAATGTTAAGACTGTACAATGCGCTAGACCTCATCTGGAATACTGTGTACAGTTCTGGGCACCACACTTCAAGAAGGATATTGCTGCTTTAGAGACAGTTCAGAGGAGAGCAACCAGACTTATTCCAGGTCTGAAGGGAAAGTCCTACTCGGAGAGACTGAGGGAACTGAACCTTTTCACCCTGGAACAGAGGAGATTACGTGGGGACTTGATCCAAGTCTTCAAAATCATGAAAGGTTCCTCAAACCAGAGGAGCTTTTCCAGATCAGCAGGGACACACGCACCAGGGGACAACAAATGGAAATTGGGCTTCAAGGCATTCAAGATGGAAAGTGGTAGAAGCTGAAAGTTTGGGAACATTTAAAAATAGACTGGATAGGATCCATGGATCACTTAGATATTAATGGACACCAAACGAGCATGATGGGTCGAATGGCCTCCTCTCGTTTGTAAACTTTCTTATGTTCTTATGTTCTTATGAATGTTCCCTAAGCATGTTTCAAATGTTCCCTAATTTATGTTACAAATGTGCCTTAGCACCTCTCTCTCTCTCTCTCTCTCTCTCTCTCTGTCTCAATTCAGTGCATTTGTATTGTCAAAGCAATTGGACATGCATACATACATACATACATACATATATATGGAAAATAAACAATATGTGTACATCTCTGCATTAATGGTGCCCTAACAGATGTGCAAGTTACATGACAGACAGACAGACAGACACTCACACACACTTTCACACACACACACACACACACACTTTCACAGACAGACAGACAGACAGACAGACACACACACACACACACACACACACTTGTATACCTGACACGTATAGAAGACTGGATAGGGAGATATAAATAGCAATGGGGAGACTCTTGTACTTGGTGTGGCTCTATCCATATAGTGGGGCCAGCAGCCACTTAGCAGGTGTAGCAATAGAAGCTCAGCCTGGGGAGACTGGATTTAGCATTTCCTCTCCATTTTGATAAGTATCCTTAATCATTTCTGCAAAATACTTCTATGATACCTATGTATGTTTTTTACTTGTACTATATTATACTATCAAGTATCAGTGTACACATACAATGTGACCTGTTACATTAATACAGAGGCCACGGAAGGCCAGATCAGTAATAGCCACTGTCCCCTGATATTACACTTTTTTACAATCACTTTGGCACTCATTTCAGAACCTTGATGTCATTTTTCAAAACTCTAGACACTAAACTCACACCCGATGATCAAAATGCACATTATTCAATTGCTTGGATACAATACACATCAACCTCAGATCATTTGTTCATTGAACTAAAATGATACAACTTAACGTCAAAGTATTACCATTTCAAAATGCAATTCACACATTACATCTGAGATCACTGTCTATTCATTTCATTACAAAGATCTAACTATCAATTGATACAGCTGCTCAAAATGATAAGTGACTGTTGCATTACTCTTAATTCATAGTTTTATGGAAACTGACGAACAGTATTCCATGTTTCGATCATGAAAGTTTCAGGATAATGAGATCCATTGACACCAATAACCGAGGAGCATGAACCAGTTGAACTACATTATCTATGGATGTAATATTTCATCATCATTCATCATCATGTAGCACTTTTCCACACCATGTTTTCAGTGTGGAAGGAAAGTTAGAAATTCTTTCTCTAATACCTGTTTTTCTCTCTTGTATACTTAAGAAAGATAAGGTCAAGCTAGAAGGTCAGGCCAGAAGGTAGTTTGATTTCTGCTTGTTATTTACGATGAGAATCTTGGAGACAATGTCAAACAGTATGATTGAAGTGCCTGCTCCCTAATCCATGTGTTGATCTATGAACTCTGTCCTATAATGATATAAATTCTGCTTAGCTAACTTTTAAGATAACATAGTAATGACTTTCTGATTATAACCAGCTCTTTGATTTTTGTGTATAAAAGCTCTGACTGTTAAAATGAAGGCAGAGCGACTTTGGGATCTTCTTGAGTCACTGTTCCTCTCCACGCTGCGTGTATTAAAGGCATTGCAACTAACGCTCCAACCTGGTTGAAGATGATTGTTCTTCCACATCAGATTTGACATTACTGTATGTATGCAGGCCCTTGTAATTGCTATTCCAATACTGCCAACTGGTTATTGATGATTGATTTCACATTGTGGTACGAGTATCGAGTGAAATGAGTGCTATCCACCCGAGCAACACAGTGATAACATGGAGCCGGCAGGTCATCCAGGTCACAATAGAGGTCAAGCAGTGGGAGGAGGAAGACGTGGTGGTCAAAGGAATGGAAGGGGACATGCACCCCTTCTGAGAGGTGGTCGTGGGCCTCGTCATAGAGGAGGGCTTAGGCCTCACCAGAGAGGCAGCCATGGGCCTCATTTGAGAGGTGTTGGGGGAACGTGGTAGAGGACAAGGCCACGGACCAGACAGCGGCAGCAACAGCAAATAGTGTCCAGTGAAATCCGAGAAATAGTTGTAGAGCATGTTGTAAATCATGGCATGACCATGACTGAGGCAGCTACAATGATTCAATCAAACCTCAGAATCAACTCAGGATCAACTGTGGCCTCAATCATCAGAAATGTCCGTACTGAGAAGCGGCAAGTCTTCAGCATGCACTAAACATTAGGCTACTCTCAATTGTCAAATGACTGTATACTGCATACCAATGTGTAGCACAGAGTATAGTGTGCCTTTTGAAAGAAATGCAGACAGAGTGAAGCAGCTGATGACTGAGTATGTTCAGGTATGTTCAGTTTCAAGATGCCTCTTGTGAAAAATGGTTGTGAGAACCTGAACCTGAACACAGGGCTGATGGAAATTTAGAAGTACAGTAATCAATCCTTTGTTTTGCTTTTTACACTAAGCCAGGTGAGGAACACTGCAGTTGACATTTTACTGTAGTTTTGTTCGTTTTTGTAGCTAATTATTTTTGCATGGATTCAAAGAAACCTATGGTGTGATTTGATTGTATTGCATCAATACATTTCAGATTTTGTTCAATGATTCCACTGTGTCTGTAGTATTCTCTCTACTAGTCCTTTTACAGTGATGTATTTATGTGTAGTACCATAATGAAACATGTATCACATATTTTGTACTACAATATTTAATGATTGTACGAACAACTACACAGTGAAACTATCGGTATCTTCTGTGTTACTATGTTACTATGGTATTTCATGATAAATGAGTTATTTGAACCAACAAGTCTGCAAGTGCTAGGTTTCTATAAAGATATGAATGCACAATGCAATGTTTTGAACATTGGACAGCCTGTGTTACAAGTGATGACCGTTTTGAGTTTTGTGTCTAGAGTTTTGAAAAATGACATCAAGGTTCTGAAATTAGTGACAAAGTGATTGTAAAAAACTGTATATTCATCCTATTTAATGTGCTCTTTTAAAATGTACTTTTCTTTTTTATGTTGCCATTTCTGTTCTACCAATGTTTCAGTTGTTAGCCAAAGATTGACAGAGTACATCTCATACACACAGGCCAGACAGCAAGGATTTCTTTTTGAAATTCAATTACAAATGCTGCATGAATTCATCAATACGATTAGAGCTCCTGAAAGCAATATAACTAACTCACTCTACAGCATCTCATTAGCAGTGAAAAGAAACCAAGAAAGTTGGGACAGTCGACTGTTTACCACTATGTAACATCACCTTTTCTTTTAATAACACTTATTAAGCACTTGGGCACTGAAGACACCACTTGGTTAAGTTTAGCAAGCGGGATTTTCCCCCATTCATCCATTATGCATTTCCTCAGCTGCGCAACTGCACAGGGCCTTCGTTGTCTTAATTTGCACTTCATAGTGCGCCACACATTCTCAATTCGGAGACAGGTCAGGACTGCAGGCAGGCCATGCTAGCACCCGCACTCTCTGCCTATGCAACCATGCGCTTGAAATCTGGGCAGAATGTGGTTTGGCGTTATCCTGCTGAAAAATGCAGGTACGTCCCTGGAAAAGATGATGTCTGGATGGCAGCATATGTTGCTCCAAAATGTGTACATCTCTTTCTGCAAAAATGGTGCCCTCACAGATGTGCGAGTTACATGACAGACACTCATACACACTGTCACACCCATACACACACAAACACACACTTTCACAGACAGACACACGCACACACACACACACACACACACACTTTCACAGACAGACAGACAGACACACACACTTTCACACACAATCACTTTCACAGACAGACACACACACACACTTTCACACAGAGACAGACACACACACACTTACATACATACATACATACATACATACAGTGAGGGAAAAAAGTATTTGATCCCCTGCTGATTTTGTACGTTTGCCCACTGACAAAGAAATGATCAGTCTATAATTTTAATGGTAGGTGTATTTTAGCAGTGAGAGACAGAATAACAACAAGAAAATCCAGAAAAACGCATTTCAAAAAAGTTATAAATTGATTTGCATGTTAATGAGGGAAATAAGTATTTGATCCCCTATCAATCAGCAAGATTTCTGGCTCCCAGGTGTCTTTCATACAGGTAACGAGCTGAGATTAGGAGCACTCTCTTAAAGGGAGTGCTCCTAATCTCAGCTCGTTACCTGTATAAAAGACACTTGTCCACAGAAGCAATCAATCAATCAGATTCCAAACTCTCCACCATGGCCAAAGAGCTGTCCAAGGATGTCAGGGACAAGATTGTAGACCTACACAAGACTGGAATGGGCTACAAGACCATCACCAAGCAGCTTGGTGAGAAGGTGACAACAGTTGGTGCGATTATTCGCAAATGGAAGAAACACAAAATAACTGTCAGTCTCCCTCAGTCTGGGGCTCCATGCAAGATCTCACCTCGTGGAGTTTCAATGATCATGAGAACGGTGAGGAATCAGCCCAGAACTACATGGGAGGATCTTGTTAATGATCTCAAGGTAGCTGGGACCATAGTCACCAAGAAAACAATTGGTAACACACTATGCCGTGAAGGACTGAAATCCTGCAGCGCCCGCAAGGTCCCCCTGCTCAAGAAAGCACATGTACAGACCCGTCTGAAGTTTGCCAATGAACATCTGAATGATTCAGAGGAGAACTGGGTGAAAGTGGTCTCAGATGAGACCAAAATCAAGCTCTTTGCCATCAACTCAACTCGCCGTGTTTGGAGGAGGAGGAATGACCCCAAGAACACCATTCCCACCATCAAACATGGAGGTGGAAACATTATGCTTTGGGGCTGTTTTTCTGCTAAGGGGACAGGACAACTGCACCGCATCAAAGGGACGATGGACGGGGCCATGTACCGTCAAATCATGGGTGAGAACCCTAAGCCAGGGCATTGAAAATGGGTCAAATACTTATTTCCCTCATTAACATGCAAATCAATTTTATAACTTTTTTGAAATGCATTTTTCTGGATTTTCTTGTTGTTATTCTGTCTCTCACTGCTAAAATACACATACCATTAAAATTATAGACTGATCATTTCTTTGTCAGTGGGCAAACGTACAAAATCAGCAGGGGATCAATTACTTTTTTCCCCCACTGTACATACATATATATGGAAAAGAAACATTACAAGTATAAATCACAATAAGATGTAATAAAGTACAGATAAACAAAGTGTAATAAAATGTGATCTGTTTGAAAATGCAGGGACGTCACTGGAAAAGATGATGTCTGGATGGCAGCATATGTTGCTCCAAAATGTGTACATCTCTTCTGCAAAAATGGTGCCCTCACAGATGTGCGAGTTACATGACAGACAGACAGACAGACACTCACACACACTGTCACACCCACACACACACTTTCACAGAGAGACATATACACACACACACACACACTATCACACAGAGACAGGCACACACACGTACAGACACACACACTAACTTTCACACAGAGACAGACACACACACACACACACACACACACACACACACACACACACACATACATACATACATACATACATATGGAAAAGAAACAATACTTTTATAAATCACAATAAGATGTAATAAAGTACAGAAAAACTAAATGTAAGAAAATGTGATCTTTAATACACACAAATATGTATGGCTGGTCGGATGCGTCTTGGACTCGGGTTCCTCTTCATTACGTATAACGCTTTTGCCTTTTGCTAAAGCTTTCCGTGGAGGGGATCGTGGGTGAGTTTGTACCATTCTTGGGGGGCTCTGCCTTGTTGGGGCGGAGCTGTGATCCAGGTGAACAGCAGATCGGGCATAGGTGGGCATGTGGGCAGAGGAGTAGGAAGGCCGGTCAAGCAAATAAGCTTGCTAAGGTACGCAGCAGCAGCAAGCAGCCCCCCCATCCAGCCAGCCAGCCAGTCTGGCTGGCAGTGACTGAGTGGTTGACAGACGGCAAGCAACGGAATGTACGTGCTCTGTGATGTCATAGCAGTCAGCTGAGAGAGGCTCGTGATGTCATCGCTGAGCTGGCTGGCTGGCTGGCTCTGTGTGTGTGTGTGTCTGTGTCTGTCTGTTTTTCTGTTTGTCAGTCTGTCTGTCTGTCTGTCTGTCTCTCTCTCTCTCTCTCTCTCTCTCTCTCTCTCAATTCAATTCATTTGTATTGTCAAAGCAATTGGACATACATACATACATACATACATATATGTAGCGTAAGGTACACTTATACATTTCAATTAAAGAAGTGAATTCATAGTATCACCTTATCACGAATCCTGGAGTCTTGTAGAACTCAATTTCTGTAATAATTGGACGCAGACACCAATTCCAAAGATATAAATTGTCAAACTTATTTAAAAACAAAGACTAAATGTAGCACTACACTAATAATACAAAAGGGAAAAACTAATTAAAATTCAACTCTAGATCAACAAATCAAAGACAAATCACTTCCGTGACCAAATCAAAGACCATGGGATCCCATAGGATAACACACAAATCGTTAAACAAAAAAGGTTATAAACACATTGACTACAATACCGGTTAGTAATTCTAGGAATCACTAAG
This sequence comes from Amia ocellicauda, assembly GCF_036373705.1. Lineage (NCBI taxonomy): Eukaryota > Metazoa > Chordata > Actinopteri > Amiiformes > Amiidae > Amia > Amia ocellicauda. The sequence continues at coordinate 700,406 of NW_027102973.1, forward strand.
AAACAGTTGAAAGTGCTAAATTGCAGTTTCAGAAGATGAAAAAAAACTGTAACTGATGGGATATGTAGTACTTTATACTCGAGTGGTCTATGCGATTACACCCTGTTGGTGTTATTAAGAATGCCAAGTACCAGAATGCAGAGCGGGACTGTTTTTTGTGCCGTGACTTGTCGGGGGAAAAAGGCGCAGAAAAAACGGACGAGAAGGTGAAGGTAGTATGGCGGTGATGCACGCGTTGGTGAAGTGGGAAAGTGGGGTCGACAAAGACTCTTACAGCGTGATTCCCACTGCTTGCTTTCGCAATTTTGATTTATTCAGCATTGCTGATGATGACGAAGAGACGACTCGAAACTTCAGAGCAGAGTGGAGAGACACGAACAAACCTCCAAAAGGTGGATGGCCTGTCCATGAAGCGCAGATCATTATGACTGGTAACAATGTTTATTTAAAAAAAAAACATTAAAGTCTTTACATGCTATTTGATATATACAATCACAGTATATTTGAAATGAATGTTTAAGTTATTAATGTGTTGTACTTCTAACATACTCTTATAACATGGTAGGTGGTGGTGAGGGCGCTAAAACTCGTCATACTTGACTGGCATTTGTAAGAACGATTTATTGTGTGTTGTGCTTTACAATAAAATCCCCCAAATCACAAAATAAATTAAACCAGATATAATTTAACTTCAGTTTTGATTCAGTGTTGGCTGTTCATCTTAATTTGTATGGTCAAAGCACAGTATTTTTATGACAAATAAATATAATCTCCAAATATCTGTGGACATAATGCAGGGTTTTATTTATTTTATTTTTATTTTAGGAAAAGAAGGCGAACTAAGAAGAAAACTTAATGACCTAACAAAAATGCCCTCTCCTAAAATGAAGAGAGTACCTAAACCAAACAAAAAACTTCAAATTTCAGATGATAGTGACCTTGATGAACCACAGTTACCGGTGAGATAATTACTGCAAATATTAAATAAATGTATTGCAGGATTGTTTTTTTTTTTATCATTTTCATATATATATATATATATATTCATTTTAAACTCTTTTCCTCTCTGAATACAGCACAAAATAAGAAAGAAAACCGATGGAGCTTCAAGAATTAGATCCCATCATATTCTACAGACATTTAAAGAGTCCAGTGAAGTTGAGCTACAGCAAAAAGTTAAGCAGCTCGAAAAGGAAAACACTTAAAAAGATTTAAAAATGAAAACCAATGTCTTCGAAACCGTATGGTTGATGGTAAGTTTTTTTATTTATAGCAAATAATTCCTTACCTTGATAAATGTTATTCTTCAGTAATTTAGATTCCAGAGTAATGTATTATAGTTGATCATACTGAAGTAATCTAGAACCACAATACAGACTCTTAATGTGCACTGTCTAATAGTTTAATAATACTGATTATTAAATAAAGTTTTTCAACATAACTTCATAATCCTACATTAATGACTATATGCATTACATTAGACCTGGTAATTCTTGTATTTTATCTCTTTTATTTTTTTCGTAGCTAATGTTAATGACCCACAAAAAGGTCAGTTTGCCAATAACATAGAGCAAGTCTCTCAAGTATAATTGCAGGCATTGATGGTTTTGTTTTCACTTTGTATTAAATATATTACTAGAAATGATTATCATTTAATACTAAGGTTTTTTTCTCCAGAGATTCCAGACCTTTTGGACAATCTGAAAAAAATTGTAACAAAAGCCACATTTATCAGCAATGAAGACAAAAGTGTGTCACCATCAAGTGGTTCTGACAGCCCCACAGCAAATTGTTCTGAATCTGACAAAGAATCACCAAAACAGGTATAACACTCTTGGTCTACAATATTACAAAGACAAGGTAAAAATATATATATTGAAAACAAATATTGGTTGTAAACAATCTAATGATGCTACATTATCAGTTATATTCATAGTTATAGTTGATAATAAGAATGTAATTGAATTATGGGTGTCACAGATTCACTGACTTTATTATGTCTGTAAATTAATAAACTTAGAATTGAGACATACTGTGGTCTTTAATAACACATTTCTGTAACAAAATCACAGCCTTACTGATAATGTATTCCACTTAACATAATATAAGAATAGTTTGGGGATAAACTTGTTTTTTATTTACCATTGTCTTTTAGGTGGAAATATTCCCAGGCACTGGAGTTTACATTGACAAACTGTCCTGGATCCTTGCAGAGAGGTGCAGCACGAATACGTCATATGCAAGAACCCTGACGGTTGCTGTCTTTGACTTTCCAACATTATTAAAGAGCAATCTTCGTGGTGGTGGCAGCAAGAGAGATCCAACTTCGGAGAAAAAGACACCTCTGGATCGCTTAAAGGTGGAAGCCATATATGGTATGTAAATGCTGTTGTACAAAATTTCTAACTCTCCTTTTTAACTGTATAGAACACAAAGGGTTAGCATTTGAAATGTTCCTTTGGCCTTTGTTTTAGTTTCAGAGACTAGAGTTAATTTATTAATAAATAATAATACCTTACATGTAGCAGCTGGAAAGATCCCAAAGTGCTCTACAGACTCACTTCACCCACCACCCTCTGGGGTGCAGCCATTTTGTACCAGCAGATTACTACACAGCAGTAAAGGTGGAGTCATAACAAATTTGTTAGACCTGATTGAGGGAAGCCTGACTTAGAATTCAGCCACGTCACTCTTTCAACAACACCTTGTAAATCACCTTGGATTAATGCTTCAGACATATTAATACATAATAATAATGAATAGTGCCATGGGATCCTTGACAATATAAACTTTCATGTCTCATTTAAATTTGACTTTTGAGCAAATACTTCACATTTCAGTCCAGTTGTGCCACATCAATGTAATGCTTAAGCAAGGTATTAATGGAGAAAAGACTGCCTTTGCATAGCTGCTTCGCCAAGTACAGATTTTACTATGAACTAGTGCAAGACAAGTTTAAGAGCATACACCAAAACGTTTAAATACACCCACACACAAAAATGTTGATTTACTGTGGCAATATGTAACTAATGAACCCTTCTCAAAGATATGTGGTATGTTTATTAAAAGATTTTTATATATCTATGTGCAAGTCATTAAATCTATGTGATACATGTTTTTTAGGGGCTACCTTGAAAAAATTGCCCAGTAACCCAAAGAGTGTAATTGGTGGTGCAATTAACAGCAAGATAAATGAACTACGACACAGAATGAAACCAGAGTGAAGATTTGAAGAACCAGATCTGTATTTTTTCCAATTAAATTTTTAATTCCCTTTTCAATTCAATTCCAATAAAGAATATTCTGTGAATGCAAAAAGTAATTGCAATTTTGAATTGATTTGTAGGAGGAATTGGAATTGAAAAACAGGAATTGACCCCAACCATGGTTTTCAGTGAGTGTTGTACAAATTGATAGGTCAGGGTTTCTGTAAAAACTTAATAGAGGCCAGCAGGCGTGCACGATCTGGGAAAAACTGCTCCACTACAACAGACCTCTTTCCCTTCGTTTTCTCTAAAAACCTCCTGATATCCTTCACTGCAGCTCTGACTCACCGAGGACGAGGAGGCGAGAGAGGAATCCGTGAAGCCGCCCTCACTGTCACTCCGAGCCCGAGGCGTCCCCGGTGGCTGCCGCGATGCTCCAGCGTGTAGCCGGACCTTTCCCCACCAAGCCGCTCGCTACCCCAGCTTCACTACTGTGCCACCACTTCTTTTACTGCCACTATTTACCAACACCGTCCGTGCTCCCTCCCAGCACCTTCTTAGTGCGTTTTTTCCACCCGGCGCCTCGGCTTGTACCGCCGAGCCTGGCCCTGCCTCCTCCTCGGCTACACCCTGTGTGTCTGTCCGCCCGTCTGCTGGCTGCTGAGGTTGTTCCTCGTCACTAACCAGCGCCCCGTGCACCGCCTCAACACCATCTCCCCCCGGCGTCTCGGTCGTCACTATCCCCCGCTGCCTCGACCCCGTCCCCCAGCTGTGCGTCATCGCCTCCGGGCAGCTCTTCCCCCGTCACGGCATCAGTGGTACCATCGGTCCGACCGGCGACTGTCTCCTCCGCCGGGGCTCGATCTCTGTCTGCCCGCTGCATCTGTGGCTGCGGGCCGGTGTCTCTATTCCTCCCCGCGTCGCCCCGCTCCTCCTCCCGCTCCCTGTCCTGTTCGGGACAGTTCCTCACGACATGCCCCTCGCTCCCACACCTGAAACACTTCATGGACTCCGAAGTAGCGAACACGACGTAGTCGGTATTGTCGATCTTAAATTTAAAAATGACATTAAGATCCTCATTGATGTTATTGAGGATCATATACAGCTGCCTTCGGAAGGACATGACGTGTTTCAGTTGCGGGGCTTTGCAGCCCAGCGGGACCCTCTTAATGCCGGACATCAGCTGCCCGAGCCGGTGCGGATGAACGGAGGGACGTTAGACAGCGTTACCTTCCGGGCAGGAGCAGCGAGCGGCAACACCGGGGTGAAAGTGTCGTCTAACACTGTGCCATTAGCCACTAGCTGATTGAGCAGATCAGTGGTTTTTAAGAAGATAACAATGGCAGCAGACTTGATATTTTCACACCCTGCTACCTCCCCAACCGCTAACACACACTGCTCTAGGGGGCAGAACTGCACCGGAGCGATCTTGACTCCATGGCGTCGGGTCAGTTTTTCAAAAGACGCATTCAGGGGGTCCGACCCCCCGACCCGGGAAGAACTACCGGTACTCCCCCCTCCCCTCCCCTGTTCCCCCACAATAAGAAAAGCACTGAAAACAGAAGACAAAATAAACAAACTGAAAAAAGTAAAGCAACAAAAAAACGCAGCCAAAGGACAGAGCTCTCAGCAGCACTCCCGCTCACTGCAGACCCCTCCCACACACTCCCAGCTGAGAGAGAGAGAGAGAGAGAGAGAGAGAGAGAGAGAGAGAGAGAGTGTTAGTGTCTGTCTGTCTCTCTCTCTCTGTAGATGCATCATAGGGAACATATGTAACAATCTCTCTTTTTGTTTACCAAAAATGAGAATGAACGTATTTCAAGTGGGTGTTGCCTTGGTTGGAAACGTTTTAAGATTATTTATGAAGTGTAAAGTGGATTTGTCTCAGTTCTCCGTAGTTTTCAATGTATGTGCCATTCAGTAGCGTTCATGTTACAGATGTGCCCTATGCAGTGGTAGGGTCAATAAAATGTCAGTAAAACTTTATTTTAGCAATTATGGAGGGGAAGAACTGCAAATAGAGGGTCCCCACTAATTATCTAACTTACCAACAACGTTTCAAATTAGGTCTTGCGAAGCTGCCAAATAATGCTGTATAATCGTATGTGTCTTCATACACCGGCTGCTATAGTCTGATAGCTTTGATTATATATATATATTTTCTCGTGAACCACAAATGCTATTTGCTTGATTTTTACAGAGTATGTTATAAATACCATTCTTATGAAGCCTGACAAATTGTATGCTGTAATTATGAATATTTTCAAATCATTTGTTTGTTTTTCCTAACATGTTACAAATGTTCCCTATGTGAAAGATGCATTATATCTTAATGACGTCTAAACAATTAAAGATATACAGATTATTATTTTTGGTAAAGTTATAACACATTGCTATTAACTATGTGTGTCAGTAAAAGTTTAAAAAATCCTAACAATTTTTTATTGATCCTGCAAAATAAGTGTTTAGGGAACATTTGTAACATAGTTAGGGTTAGCCACTGGGTAAGGGTTACATCTTCAGCAGTAAGTTTATTCATGTTAATTATTCTCATCAATGTTAAAGAACAATAAGTTATATCATGTGTGTCGATAAAATGCTGATATTCCATAACGTTTGCTTGTGTATTCTGCAAAACACATATTTAGGGAACATTTGTAACATTAGGGTTACGATTTGCCATAGACGCGGAATGAGTTTGATTGTGATGTTAAATGGGGTTTAAAGACGCAGTCGCCTCGGTGCTGATTACAATTGCTGTGTTTCTCCACTTCTACTCCATGCTTGGGAACGCCCACATCCAGTGACGTCAAAACCGGTGGAAAAGCGGGCCGGTTCAAAAAAGATCAGCTGGATCCCAGGCCGAGCAGCAGCTCCGGCTCCAGCACCGGCACCATGTCGCTGGAAAAGCGCTAAGTGAGCTCACAGTGAGCTCAGTGTAATGTCTGCTCTGGTGAGCTCACAGTGTGACCTAGTCGTGAGTTCACGTCTTCACTGGGTAGTCCTTGACAACTTAATTGACTCAATTCTTGGGCTTAATTGGTCAAAATGACCATTGGTTGAAGGTACTCAGGGACTGATGTGTAGAGAGACTTATTAAACCTGCAGGATTGTGGTTTTCCCAGAACAGAATTAACCAGTGTAGCGTTATGTTGGGTGTATTCTGATAAGAGCATTTTAGCTCTGAGCTGAAGCACTGATCTAAAGAAGACCTCTCCCCCCCAAATTTATCAGATTTCCTTAACTCATCAGCATGTGAACTGGTTTACATCAAAGTGACAGTCTTGGGAGGATGGCACCGAGAATAGGCCAAATAGTTTGGAATCCTGCTATGAGATAGGAGAAAGGGGCCTGTAGGTAATAAAAACTCTTTGAAGTGGACGAGAGCCGAAATCCCGACATAGAGCTACGAACCCGGGCCAACCGGCATTTCCAAAAGATGGCATGGATTGACATCAGTCATAAATCAAGCCCCCCTCCAATAGGACACTGGGGGCTGAAACCGAAATCCAATCTAAAAAAATCAAGAACCAATCACCTATTGATCTGACAGACTATAAAGAACAGCGCACGGTCTCTCTCTCTTACTCTCTCTCTCACCTGAACCAGAAACTCGCAACCTGTAGCTCTGTTGCCAGAACCGGAACCAGAAACCAACCAAGTCTTTGCCGGCAACAGAAGAATTAAACTGGGAGAAGGAGATTGAGCCGTACGAAGAATTCTTTTAAAGGACTTTATTAAATAAATAACTTTACAGACCCACCTGATCAGTGGAGTTTTACAGCTGGACAATTGACTAAGTCGACTGAATACGAAAGTGTCAGTCATTTAAATAGCTATTTGAGTCTTAAGAAACTTGACCCTTGGAACAAACAGGGCCCTGCTTTCCTCAAAGACTTTGTCTTCAAGTAACTACGGTGGAACCCTGCTTACAAAGAAGATTTTGTGCACAACCTTGGAGCCTTCAAACCAATGGAAAATCTGTTTGGAAAAGACTCTACATTCGCGAAACCCCAACTTCCAGGTGCATCAACTGAGTGGAAGTTCTTGGACAAAGCCGAACCGGACTGCCTTTGTTCCAAACCACACGGACCTCGTGCCGTGTGCTGTTATCTGAGCCCGAAGCCAGAGAGGCCTCTCTGCGACGAAGTTCACATAAGTTTAACAGTTTGGAGTTTGTGATTCATGACATTTAAGAAATCAATTAGAAATGTTAATCTGTGATTCATAACTCTAGAATGTGTAATATCATTTAGTTTTCTTAAATATAAATGTGTGTTGCATTCAACTGTTTTGTTGATAATTTTAGAAATAAAATCTGTCAACGCCGAGAAATATCTTCTCATTCCTGTTTAACTGTTTAGTCTGAAATTGACACAAGTGAATAGACATTAGATTATTGGTGGCCCTGCCTATCCTTAATCATTGAATAATAATCAGTTAAGGGAAATTGTGGTAACAAGTAATGATAGGATCTTTCTCTGTACCTAAACGTTAATGAGACTGATATATATATATATAACGAGAAGTTACCTGACATAAATACTAACCTGCGTAGTTATTTAATGTCTGACTAACAATACTAATGAGAGACTCACCTTCGTCTTACTAACCGGTATTGTAGTCAATGTGTTTATAACCTTTTTTGTTTAAAGATTTGTGTGTTATCATATGCGATCCCATGGTCTTTGATTTGGTCACGGAAGTGATTTGTCTTTGATTTGTTGATCTAGAGTTGAATTTTAATTAGTTTTTCCCTTTTGTATAATTAGTGTAGTGCTACATTTAGTCTTTGTTTTTGAATAAATTTGACAATTTATATCTGTCTGCGTCCAATTATTACAGAAATTGAGTTCTACAAGACTCCAGGATTCGTGATAAGGTAATACTATAAATTCACTTCTTTAATTGAAATTTATAAGTGTACCTTATACATAAGGTATCTATTAAATTAACTGAACAATATGAAGCTAGTAACTATGTTTAATTAGTGCTGGTTTTACAGTTATAAATTGCTCAAATATTGTAAGAAAGACAATTTGACCGCCTGTTCTAAAGTGAAAGTTATATTCACATTAATTATTGCACTAATTCAGTGATATTTATGTTTATTGGCCTAGAATAAGGCAATAATTATGGCTAAACTGCCAACAACACAGTACTAAAGAGAATTGGACTCCCTGTTGTAAAGATTTACACTAGGGGTGTCCCGAAGCACAATACCTTATTCGGAAAGGCACGGATAATGGCTTCAAAACCAATAACGAATAATTTTGCCGAATAATATGCGGCTAAGGCTGAGACAGTCACAGCTTGTGTTTGATGGATAACAGGTGAGCCAGGGGATCATATCACGAAACTTAAATGTCTGAAATCACTAGGCAATAATGTCCGTGTGAAATGAATGTGTGTAAACTTTAGGACTGAAATGAGCGCAAATCAAATAGCAGCTCTCTGCGCTTCTCTCTGAAATCAGAGCTTTAACGGGGTGCTTGAATATGATTTCACTTTTCTAACTTTAGTTAGTGTGTAATGTTGCTGTTTGAGCATAAACAACATCTGCAAAGTTACGAAGCTCAAAGTTCAAAGCAAAGGGAGATATTTGCTGTTAAAGAAATCGTTTTTTAAGGACTACAACAAACGGCTGGGTTAGTGACATCACTAACCCTAGAATTGACATAAACCCCGTCCCCTGAACACAATTCAGAGATTATCAAGACAGAATATGCTAATCAATGGGTAGAAGATAACTAAACATAGTCCAGTTAACATAATAGATGGTGAGGTACATTACTACACACAAATAATATGGTTTGCTAAGTTGTTAATATGAAAGAATGTTGATCCTTCAAATGTTTAATACAAGTTAAATAATGGGTAATATGTCCTTACTAATCAGAATTACTAGTGTACTTATGCTTAACTAATGCATCATTCTGGACTATTCAAATACAGTGTTATCACAGTTCTTAATGACATGCGTATTTTGGACATAGTCAGGTGCAAAAACAAGAAGGTTACTTTGTTGTCGGTGTTTGCGCAGAGGTTGCGTATGTTTGCGCACAGATAGCGGATAATCGCTCGCACCTTGGAACCTATTTCCGGGAGCGCGTTGTTGAGCCACCAGGCTCTGTTTTGTGCGGATGGGCGGCCGGAGCGCGTTAAGGGTTTTCTGTTACAACGTTGTCGTTAATAACTAATGATCTTCGCATGCAAGTCAATCAATCAAAACTAACTTGAGCTGGACAATAACTTTATTCTAGAGCTGCTGTAAAGCCAAAACAATCTCTGTCACTTTCATTTCTTATCACTGGAAAGCTGCTTTCAAACAATTCATATTGTTAAAAGCGCTATATAAATGAAGGTGATTGACTTCCCTTGCATAGACTTTTTGTCACTGCTGGTTTTACTGTTCTAAATAACAGTAGGACTTAGCCTAGATTTAATACCAGATTTCTTTGTTTTTTAAGTTCAAATGTATTATTATGTGAATTGGTACTTAAGTAAATGGTGTGTGATTATATGCATGACATTCATTCGGTGACAGTGGAATACAAACAGTCTTACCGGTGTATTCTCAACATCAGTTTCATCTGAATCCGTATATCCGTGTATCATAACAGCTTCACATTATTTATTGGCCCCGACAGTGTAAAAACAAATTAAATGCATTAGATAGGTCTACTTACTGCTCACAAACTTGATAGAGGCAGCGTACACTGGCCAGCCATGTTTTGGCTTTTTCCCTTTCTGCCATCCCACAGCAGCTGAACAGTCAGTTTGCGGGTATCCATCGTCATCCATCTTGGTGTCATCATATTTACGTATGGCTTCGGTTTCCACCTCGCTATACATCCCAGCATCCTCCCCACTGACCCATTGGACCACTGCAAACTTTCTCATCACACCTTGGGCTTTAGAAGAGTTTGGCTTTTAGTGAATTTAGATCACGGCTGTTTCATCAGATCTCACATGGGAAGGTCACAGTTTTGTGTCTTGTGAGTCTGATTGTAGCGTCATGGGCATCATTTTTGCTTTGTAAGACCAGTTTGCCAGACACAGACATAATGCTAGGCCAGCTAAATGTCAGCTGCATGCAAGTTAGCTGCAGATCTGTGAAAGATTAGTACAATCGATAATGAGGGCTGTCGATTTAACGCGGTAATCTGATTCATTAACGTTAGTTGTGAGAAACTAACGCGATTCAAATATTTTAACTCAATTAACCCACCCGCCCCTGACCAACGTAGGTAGATTTGTGTAATGAAATAGATTCAAAACTGAATCGCTTGACAGTAAAAAAGTAAATGTAGTCTAATGTTAACGGTATAATACCCATTCAACATAAACCAACAAATACATGAATCCAGTTCACGTTACCTAAATACACGAAGCAAGGGCAATATCAAAGTTGTTGCTGGCTCAGTTAGCTCCTAGCAAGGTAACCTTAACTCTTGCAACTGTTGTCTTATTGAACAAACCAACTACTTTGCTTATAAATTACTAAATGAACCAACCTGAATCAACACAAATCCCTGAGTAATAATTACAACAAGATACAATTATTCTTTCCTTCGGGGTGACGTTAGAAATCCATGTTTAATCGATCTGAAACCTCTGTTGAAACTTAAAGCAACGGCCCGTGTTACCGCTGTCTGGCTGCTTCAATGAGTCAGTGATCTGGATTTCTATTGGATCCCGCGCAGCAGTTCAAACATCAACCAATCGGCATATTGTATGGGCTTATGGCCCTAATGCACTTGCCTACATGTAGCGATGTTTTCTATTATGCAAAATGGCGAAACGAAAATTGTGTTGCTTTAACAGTTGCCAAGAAGAAAGAATGATTCCTCGTCGTACTCGGACCAGGTGGAAAACAAGGCAAAACTTGTTTTTCCAGCAAAGTTTTGGTCATATTGATAATTTATAGGCCCTAGAAATGTGTGTATTAAATATGATAAACTATAATATATTCATAAATAGGCATTATACTTATTGTTGAACATAATTGTACAAATAATGTTTAGTTTAAGTTATGTTAAGTTTTAAGGTTTTAAAAATGTGTTTAAAATGTTGTAAAATGCATTGACAAACATATCTGAAGGCGAGTAGATTTCCCACTACAGCTGGTCATGTTGTTTTTAAATGCTGCCCGTGAACTGAACAATGAACGAAGTCACCATATCTAAATATTCACAACAAACACCCTTTCGACATGAAACCAAGAAATGAGAGCAATGCTTTCACTGCTCGCCATAGCGTCTCAATGTTAGTGTCCCTCAGCAGGATATGTCGCCCATTTTAGGTTTACAGACATTCTATAAATTAGCAGCCTGGCATTAGTACTGTCAGTAAAATATTATGCATGGCTAATAATTTTATGTCATAATAATATATTCATCTGTAGCCTATGGAGATGGCTTCCATCTCAAGACACCAATATAAATCTAAGCACAACAGCAATGCTAAAATGTAATGTATTATTGTGTCTGTAAAAGTGAAAGGAGCATACAGGTAGATGGTGGGGTGGGTTGTGAACACTAGCTTTAATCTTGATGAACATCCTGGGAATTAATAACAGTCAAAACAGCTTGCCATATTGTTGAACAAGAATATCAACATTTAGAGTAAAACAGGTTTCTTTTGGTACACACTTTGCTTATGATCACTCAAATTTGGATTCTTTCCCATTTGTTACAGAATACCAACCAATCAAACCTGGTGTCTTCAGGTCCCTCAAATGACCATGTCACAGATGCCAGTTGGCTGAACATCCTCGCATTTTCCATGAAGCACAATGTAACAGAGGCTTTAATGGAGGACCTACTGAAGCTGTTAAGGTTATGTAGTGGGGATGCTGCAAGCATCCCAAGTAGCAAGTACATGCTAGAGAAGGAGTTTAAAGATTATGTAGACAAATCAGAATACCATCTGTGAGACAAAGTTTAGAGCTGGGTCAATTTTTTATTTGTATACCTTTGAGGAATCAACTTCAAGCTCTTTTGGAGAATGAGCCTATTCCAAATATTTACAATGACCAAAACAGATGGAATAACAGATTTTTCAGATGGGAAGTTGTACAAATATCTGAAATCAGTTAGTGATTCATTCTTTTCCCTGTCTTTCAATTGTGATGGAGTGCCAGTGTTCCAGTCATCTAAATACAGCATATGGCCCTTACTATGCTCTGTTAATGAATTACCCCCAGAGGAAAGAGATACAAATGTCATACTATGTGCCTTGTGGTTTGGGTCATCAAAACCACAAATGACTAGCTTCCTCAAACCTTTTGTGGAGGAATGCAAAAGTCTTGGACAAACAGGTCTTCAGTGGCAGGATCCAGTAGATCACTCAATCAAAACGACAAAGGTCTATGCATTATGTGCCATATGTGATGCTGTTGCACGACCTTTACTGCAAAATTTCAAGCAGTTTAATGGAGAGTATGGGTGTGGGCACTGTCTTCATCCAGGTGTTCCTTAGAGATCATGACACAACTGTGCAAATAGGTGAGATTGCCAAAAATAATGAACAGAGCATTTTGGGCATAAAAGGGCCATCTCCAATTGTGGACTTGCCAGATTTTGACCTGATCAATGGCATGGTCCCTGATTACATGCATTGTGTGTTGCTGGGGGTTTGCCGGCAAATAGCCACTTTATGGTTTGATTCCAAAAGCTATAGTAAACCATGGTATGTTGGTTTGAACACTGTAACAGTGGATGTAAATCTTTTAGCAATCAAGCCTCTAAGCATTTTTTCCAGAATCCCACGGTCTATTGTTGAGCTAAGGTTTTGGAAAGCTCACGAATGACAGAACTGGCTTTTATATTACAGTTTGCCAGTCCTGGAGGGGATACTTCCAAACAGGTATCTTTGCCACTGGGCTCTACTTGTGGAGGGTGTGAGCATTTTGCTAGGTTCAGACATTAGCCAAGAGGATATTGACCATGCTCATGAGGCTCTTGAGCTTTATGTTAAATCAGTTCAGTCTTTGTATGGCGAAGATCAGGTGACCTACAATATGCATTCACTTCTGCATTTGACTAAGAGTGTTGAGAATTTGGGTCCTCTCTGGGCCCAGTCTGCTTTCATGTTTGAGAGCTATAATGGCTACTTGCTCAAGCAAGTCAAAAGCAGTAATGCAGTGCCTCAGCAGCTTTGCAAAAGAGTAGCATGGTCTCGGGCATTGCCACGCATAGCTAAGGCCTGCTCATCCAATGATGTTTCACCTGAAATTAAATCATTCTACACAGAAATTACCTCTGGTAAACGTCATGTAAAGAATTATACTAGATATGACTTGCACTTGGAGTGCCAAAGATTAGGCCAGTGTCTGAAAATAATATGAATGCATTGCATGCATTGCTAGATGTACCTGGGACCTCTATTGGCAGGTACTACAACAGAATAGTTATCAACGGAGAGGTCATTCAAAGCCAAACATACACAAAGACAAAGAAAAGGAACAACTCGGTTGTGATATTGAAAGATGGCAGTATTTTCACAGTTTCACACTTTCTCTGTGTCAGTGATGACCAATATCACTTATATGCAGTTGGCAAATTTGGAAATTGTACAGTGCAGAAACTGGTTCGAGGATCTGCTGTCAAAATATCACTGACCTTTATGCGGACTGTTCATTTTCCTACAGGATTTGAAAGAGCAGTTGATCTAAGGTTGATTATACAGTATATGACCATGTTTGATTATAGGCATAGGGCTCCACTTAGGACAAGGCAAGAGCATGAGTTAAGTACAGCCTTATACTGCTAAACTGCACTGTGTTTTATACATGTCTTCATATGCTGGACATTCATATTAAATTTGCACTATTTTCCTATGTTTTTACTTCATCAAAAACTATATGCCTTTAGTTGTATGTAGGACATATATGATTAAAAATACATTAATATTATGCAATTTATATATGTGTTTTTTGCAGCATATATGTCCCTTACAATATTCGGTTTGAACATATAAGAATCACAGGTTTTTTTAGGAAAAGGAAAGGATCCAAGTGCAGGCTTTAGAGTTGAAGCAGATAATCCAATAAGGGCAAAACGAGAGAGCATAAACAGGGACAGTCCAGGTCAAACGATCAAGCGAACAGGCTAGTAGAGAGATCCGAAAGGGGTAAACGAGAGAAGGAAGCAAGAGGTCAAAAATACACGGGAAGGCAATCAAGAAACAAGGCTTAGAATTGATTCAGGAGAGAATGCAAGACTTCGCGATGAATCTAGGAAACAGAGGGGTACTGTGTACTGTGAAGGAGAGAGGGATTGAACGAGGTGAATGAAGGATTGACCAATGATAGGAGAGGAGGACAGAACAGGTGCACCTGGTAGGGAAGAATGTGGAAAGACTGGTTTGACTGGACAAAGGAAAAGAGAAGCACTAAACTAGTATTTGGGAGAGGGAGACCTCTGGTGGTGAACTAAGGTAGAAGCAGGGGAGACCGTGACAGTCTCCAAGGTTCTCATCGTAAATAACAAACAGAAATCAAACTACCTTCTGGCCTGACCTTCTAGCTTGACCTTATCTTTCTTAAGTATAAAAGAGAGATTAACAGGTGTGAGAAAATAATTTCTAACTTTCCTTCCACACATACATACATACATACATACATACATACATACATACGGAAAATAAATAATAGAATTTTGAATCACAATAAGATGTTATCAAGTACAGAAAAAGAAAATGTAATAAAATGTGATCTTAAATACATACAAATAAAGAAAATTGGTTTACTATTTCCAGATTCCTTTTTTGAAATACAATGACATGCATTACAAATGAGTATTTACATTATATTTACAGCCGGTGCTCGTGTGTCACTGTGTCCCTCAGGCTGTGGTAGGCGCTGACATATTGGGCAGACAGGGTGGCTGTGTGTCCCTCCCCCAGGAGGACTGACCGTTTTTCTTTTTTCTAAGATTTGTCACAGGTTGGGTGGGCATCCATTATGTTGTTACAGAATGTGTCCCTTATTTTGGGCTAAAGCTTTCCGTGGAGGGGAACGTGGATCAGTTTGTACCATTTTTGGGAAGATCTGCCTTGTTGGGGCGGAGCTGTGATCCAGGTGAACAGCAGATCGGGCATAGGTGGGCATGTGGGCAGAGGAGTAGGAAGGCCGGTCAAGCAAATAAGCTTGCTAAGGTACGCAGCAGCAGCAAGCAGCCCCCCCATCCAGCTAGCCAGTCTGGCTAGCAGTGACTGAGTGGTTGACAGACGGCAAGCAACGGAATGTACGTGCTCTGTGATGTCATAGCAGTCAGCTGAGAGAGGCTCGTGATGTCATCGCCGAGCTGTCTGTCTGTCTGTCTGTCTCTCTCTCTCTCTCTCTCTCTCTCTCTCTCTCTCTCTCTCTCTTCCTCTCAATTCAATTCATTTGTATTGTCAAAGCAATTGGACATACATACATACATACATACATATATATATATATATATATATATATATACATACATACATACATCCATACATGCTAGAAAGTCATTACTATGTTATCTTAAAGGCTAACTAAGCAGAACATATATCATTATAGAACAGAGTTCATAGGTCAACACATGGTTTTAGGGAACAGGCTCGTAGGTCATACCGTTTGACATTGTCTCCAAGGTTCTCATCGTAAATAACAAACAGAAATCAAACTATCTTCTGCGCTGACCTTCTAGTTTGACCGTATCTTTCTTAAGTATACAAGAGAGAAAAACAGGTGTAAGAAAATAATTTCTAATTTTCCTTCTACACATATATACATACATACATACATATGTAGCGTTATGTTGGGTGTATTTGGATAAGAGTATTTGGGCTCTGAGCTGAAGCACGGATCTAAAGAAGACCTCTCCCCCCCCCAAAGTTATCAGATTTCCTTAGCTCATCAGCTTGGAACTGGTTTGCTTAAAAGTGACAGTTTTGGGGAGGATGGCACCGAGAAGAGGCCAAATAGTTTGTTATTCTGCTATGAGATGTCTGGAGAAAGGGGCCTGTAGGTGATAAAAACTCTTTGAAGTGGACGAGAGCCGAAATCCCGACATAGAGCTACGAACCCGGGCCAACCGGCATTTCCAAAAGATGGCATGGATTGACATCAGTCATAAATCAAGCCCCCCTCCAATAGGACACTGGGGGCTGAAACCGAAATCCTATCTCAAGAACTCAGGGACCAATCACCTACTGATCTGACAGACTTTAAGGAACAGCGGACAGTCTTTCTCTCTCTCTTTCTCTCACCTGAACCAGAAACTCGCTGCCACAGCTCAACCTGTAGCTCTGTTGCCAGAACCGGAATCAGAAACCAACCAAGTCTTTGCCGGCAACAGAAGAGTTAAACTGGGAGAAGGAGATTGAGCCGTACGAAGAATTCTTTTAAAGGACTTTATTAAATAAATAACTTTACAGACCCACCTGATCAGTGGAGTTTTACAGCTGGACAATTGACTAAGTCGACTGAATACGAAAGTGTCAGTCATTTAAATAGCTATTTGAGTCTTAAGAAACTTGACCCTTGGAACAAACAGGGCCCTGCTTTCCTCAAAGACTTTGTCTTCAAGTAACTACGGTGGAACCCTGCTTACAAAGAAGATTTTGTGCACAACCTTGGAGCATTCAAACCAGTGGAAAATCTGTTTGGAAAAGACTCTACATTCCCGAAACCCCAACTTCCAGGTGCATCGACTGAGTGGAAGTTCTTGGACAAAGCCGAACCGGACTGCCTTTGTTCCAAACCACACGGACCTCGTGCCGTGTGCTGTTATCTGAGCCCGAAGCCAGAGAGGCCTCTCTGCGACGAAGTTCACATAAGTTTAACAGTTTGGAGTTTGTGATTCATGACATTTGAGAAATCAATTAGAAATGTTAATCTGTGATTCATAACTCTAGAATGTGTAATATCATTTAGTTTTCTTAAATATAAATGTGTGTTGCATTAAACTGTTTTGTTGATAATTTTAGAAATAAAATCTGTCAACGCCGAGAAATATCTTCTCATTCCTGTTTAACTGTTTAGTCTGAAATTGACACAAGTTAATAGACATTAGATTATTGGTGGCCCTGCCTATCCTTAATCATTGAATAATAATCAGTTAAGGGAAATTGTGGTAACAAATAGGATCTTTCTCGGCACCTAAACGTAAATGAGACTGATATATATATAACGAGAAGTTACCTGACATAAATACTAACCTGCGTAGTTATTTAATGTCTGACTAATAATACTAACGAGAGACTCACCTTCGTCTTACTAACCGGTATTGTAGTCAATGTGTTTATAACCTTTTTTGTTTAACGATTTGTTAAACGGAATGTACGTGCTCTGTGCTGTCATAGCAGTAAGCTGAGAGAGGCTCGTCATGTCATCGCTGAGCTGGCTGGCTGGCTGGCTGGCTCTCTGTGTGTGTGTGTGTGTGTGTCTCTCTGTCTGTCTGTCTGTCTGTCTCTCTCTCTCTCTCTCTCCCTCTCAATTAAATTCATTTGTATTGTCAAAGCAATTGGACATGCATACATACATACATACATATATATGGAAAATAAACAATATGTGTACATCTCTTTCGGCATTAGTGGTGCCCTCACAGATGTGCAAGTTACATGACAGACAGACAGACAGACACACACACACTTTCACACACAGACAGACAGACAGACAGACAGACACACGCATATTATGGGTCTTTGTTGGGTAGTGAAATGGGTAGCATCAGTCGCAGTGTGGGTAATGTCAGGGAGCCAATCATAGTCCCCGTTATTTGCATATCGTGGCGCAAAGCTTTCTGGGAAAAGCAACTTAACACGTTTAGTCATGTATTTGTCCATAGTTTACACATGAGATGAAAGAGACAGTATGACGTATTGAGCACCTGGGATTCCTCATGTGTATGTGAGGGGCAGAGGAACCGGATCCCAAGTGTGCGTCCCAGGTGCTATAGGTTTCAAAGCATGCAGGGGAATAGGCACCCCACCCTGACACCTATAGAAGACTGGATAGGGAGATATAAATAGCAATGGGGAGACTCTTGTACTTGGTGTGGCTCTATCCATATAGTGGGGCCAGCAGCCACTTAGCAGGTGCAGCAATAGAAGCTCAGCCTGGGGAGACTGGATTTAGCATTTCCTCTCCATTTTGATAACTATCCATAATCATTTCTGCAAAATACTTCTATGATACCTATGTATGTTTTTTACTTGTACTATATTATACTATCAAGTATCAGTGTACACATACAATGTGACCTGTTACATTAATACAGAGGCCACGGAAGGCCAGATCACTAATAGCCACTGTCCCCTGATATTACACTTTTTTACAATCACTTTGGCACTCATTTCAGAACCTTGATGTCATTTTTCAAAACTCTAGACACTAAACTCACACCCGATGATCAAAATGCACATTTTTCAAAACTCTAACACTTTTTTACAATTGCTTGGATACAATACACATCAACCTCAGATCATTTGTTCATTGAACTAAAATGACACAACTTACATCAAAGTATTACCATTTCAAAATGCAATTCACACATTACATCTGAGATCACTGTCTATTCATTTCATTACAAAGATCTAACTATCAATTGATACAGCTGCTCAAAATGATAAGTGACTGTTGCATTACTCTTAATGCATAATTTTATGGAAACTGACAAACAATATTCCATGTTTCGATCATGAAAGTTTCAGGATAATGAGATCCATTGACACCAATAACCGAGGAGCATGAACCAGTTGGACTACATTATCTATGGATGTAATATTTCATCATCATTCATCATCATGTAGCACT
Organism: Amia ocellicauda; assembly: GCF_036373705.1. Lineage (NCBI taxonomy): Eukaryota > Metazoa > Chordata > Actinopteri > Amiiformes > Amiidae > Amia > Amia ocellicauda. The sequence goes on from NW_027102973.1 coordinate 719,405, forward strand.
TTTCCACACCATGTTTTCAGTGTGGAAGGAAAGTTAGAAATTCTTTCTCTAATACCTGTTTTTCTCTCTTGTATACTTAAGAAAGATAAGGTCAAGCTAGAAGGTCAGGCCAGAAGGTAGTTTGATTTCTGCTTGTTATTTACGATGAGAATCTTGGAGACAATGTCAAACAGTATGATTGAAGTGCCTGCTCCCTAATCCATGTGTTGATCTATGAACTCTGTCCTATAATGATATAAATTCTGCTTAGCTAACTTTTAAGATAACATAGTAATGACTTTTTGATTATAACCAGCTCTTTGATTTTTGTGTATAAAAGCTCTGACTGTTAAAATGAAGGCAGAGCGACTTTGGGATCTACTTGAGTCACTGTTCCTCTCCACGCTGCGTGTATTAAAGGCATTGCAACTAACGCTCCAACCTGGTTGAAGATGATTGTTCTTCCACATCAGATTTGACATTACTGTATGTATGCAGGCCCTTGTAATTGCTTTTCCAATACTGCCAACTGGTTATTGATGATTGATTTCACATTGTGGTACGAGTATCGAGTGAAATGAGTGCTATCCACCCCAGCAACACAGTGATAACATGGAGCCGGCAGGTCATCCAGGTCACAATAGAGGTCAAGCAGTGGGAGGAGGAAGACGTGGTGGTCAAAGGAATGGAAGGGGACATGCACCCCTTCTGAGAGGTGGTCGTGGGCCTCGTCATAGAGGAGGGCTTAGGCCTCACCAGAGAGGCAGCCATGGGCCTCATTTGAGAGGTGTTGGGGGAACGTGGTAGAGGACAAGGCCACGGACCAGACAGCGGCAGCAACAGCAAATAGTGTCCAGTGAAATCCGAGAAATAGTTGTAGAGCATGTTGTAAATCATGGCATGACCATGACTGAGGCAGCTACAATGATTCAATCAAACCTCAGAATCAACTCAGGATCAACTGTGGCCTCAATCATCAGAAATTTCCGTACTGAGAAGCGGCAAGTCTTCAGCATGCACTAAACATTAGGCTACTCTCAATTGTCAAATGACTGTATACTGCATACCAATGTGTAGCACAGAGTATAGTGTGCCTTTTGAAAGAAATGCAGACAGAGTGAAGCAGCTGATGACTGAGTATGTTCAGGTATGTTCAGTTTCAAGATGCCTCTTGTGAAAAATGGTTGTGAGAACCTGAACCAGAACACAGGGCTGATGGAAATTTAGAAGTACAGTAATCAATCCTTTGTTTTGCTTTTTACACTAAGCCAGGTGAGGAACACTGCAGTTGACATTTTACTGTAGTTTTGTTCTTTTTTGTAGCTAATTATTGTTGCATGGATTCAAAGAAACCTATGGTGTGATTTGATTGTATTGCATCAATACATTTCAGATTTTGTTCAATGATTCCACTGTGTCTGTAGTATTCTCTCTACTAGTCCTTTTACAGTGATGTATTTATGTGTAGTACCATAATGAAACATGTATCACATATTTTGTACTACAATATTTAATGATTGTACGAACAACTACACAGTGAAACTATCGGTATCTTCTGTGTTACTATGTTACTATGGTATTTCATGATAAATTAGTTATTTGAACCAACAAGTCTGCAAGTGCAAGGTTTCTTTAAAGATATGAAAGGCTGTCCAATGTTCAAAACATTGTATTGTGCAGTGTTACAAGTGATGACCGTTTTGAGTTTTGTGTCTAGAGTTTTGAAAAATGACATCAAGGTTCTGAAATTAGTGACAAAGTGATTGTAAAAAACTGTATATTCATCCTATTTAATGTGCTCTTTTAAAATGTACTTTTCTTTTTTATGTTGCCATTTCTGTTCTACCAATGTTTCAGTTGTTAGCCAAAGATTGACAGAGTACATCTCATACACACAGGCCAGACAGCAAGGATTTCTTTTTGAAATTCAATTACAAATGCTGCATGAATTCATCAATACGATTAGAGCTCCTGAAAACTCACTTTACAGCATCTCATTAGCAGTGAAAAGAAACCAAGAAAGTTGGGACAGTCGACTGTTTACCACTATGTAACATCACCTTTTCTTTTAATAACACTTATTAAGCACTTGGGCACTGAAGACACCACTTGGTTAAGTTTAGCAAGCGGGATTTTCCCCCATTCATCCATTATGCATTTCCTCAGCTGCGCAACTGCACAGGGCCTTCGTTGTCTTAATTTGCACTTCATAGTGCGCCACACATTCTCAATTCGGAGACAGGTCAGGACTGCAGGCAGGCCATGCTAGCACCCGCACTCTCTGCCTACGCAACCATGCGCTTGAAATCTGGGCAGAATGTGGTTTGGCGTTATCCTGCTGAAAAATGCAGGGACGTCCCTGGAAAAGATGATGTCTGGATGGCAGCATATGTTGCTCCAAAATGTGTACATCTCTTTCTGCAAAAATGGTGCCCTCACAGATGTGCGAGTTACATGACAGACAGACACTCATACACACTGTCACACCCACACACACACACACACTTTCACAGACAGACACATGCACACACACACACACTTTCACAGACACACACACACACACACACACACTTTCACAGAGACAGACACACACACACTTACATACATACATACATACATACATACATACAGTGAGGGAAAAAAGTATTTGATCCCCTGCTGATTTTGTGCGTTTGCCCACTCACAAAGAAATGATCAGTCTATAATTTTAATGGTAGGTGTATTTTAACAGTGAGAGACAGAATAACAGCCAAAAAATCCAGAAAAACGCATTTCAAAAAAGTTATAAATTGATTTGCATGTTAATGAGGGAAATAAGTATTTGATCCCCTATCAATCAGCAAGATTTCTGGCTCCCAGGTGTCTTTCATACAGGTAACGAGCTGAGATTAGGAGCACTCTCTTAAAGGGAGTGCTCCTAATCTCAGCTCGTTACCTGTATAAAAGACACCTGTCCACAGAAGCAATCAATCAATCAGATTCCAAACTCTCCACCATGGCCAAGACCAAAGAGCTGTCCAAGGATGTCAGGGACAAGATTGTAGACCTACACAAGGCTGGAATGGGCTACAAGACCATCACCAAGCAGCTTGGTGAGAAGGTGACAACAGTTGGTGCGATTATTCGCAAATGGAAGAAACACAAAATAACTGTCAGTCTCCCTCAGTCTGGGGCTCCATGCAAGATCTCACCTCGTGGAGTTTCAATGATCATGAGAACGGTGAGGAATCAGCCCAGAACTACATGGGAGGATCTTGTTAATGATCTCAAGGCAAACGTACAAAAACAGCAGGGGATCAAATACTTTTTTCCCCCACTGTACATACATATATATGGAAAAGAAACATTACAAGTATAAATCACAATAAGATGTAATAAAGTACAGATAAACAAAATGTAATAAAATGTGATCTTTTTGCAAATGCAGGGACGTCACTGGAAAAGATGATGTCTGGATGGCAGCATATGTTGCTCCAAAATGTGTACATCTCTTCTGCAAAAATGGTGCCCTCACAGATGTGCGAGTTACATGACAGACAGACAGACAGACACTCACACCCACACACACACACTTTCACAGACAGACAGACATACACACACACACACACACTCACTTTCACACAGAGACAGGCACACACACACACACATACATACATACATACATATGGAAAAGAAACAATACATTTATAAATCACAATAAGATGTAATAAAGTACAGAAAAACTAAATGTAAGAAAATGTGATCTTTAATACACACAAATATGTATGGCTGGTCGGATGCGTCTTGGACTCGGGTTCCTCTTCATTACGTATAACGCTTTTGCCTTTTGCTAAAGCTTTCCGTGGAGGGGATCGTGGGTGAGTTTGTACCATTTTTGGGAGGATCTGCCTTGTTGGGGCGGAGCTGTGATCCAGGTGAACAGCAGATCGGGCATAGGTGGGCATGTGGGCAGAGGAGTAGGAAGGCCGGTCAAGCAAATAAGCTTGCTAAGGTACGCAGCAGCAGCAAGCAGCCCCCCCATCCAGCCAGCCAGCCAGTCTGGCTGGCAGTGACTGAGTGGTTGACAGACGGCAAGCAACGGAATGTACGTGCTCTGTGATGTCATAGCAGTCAGCTGAGAGAGGCTCGTGATGTCATCGCTGAGCTGGCTGGCTGGCTGGCTCTGTGTGTGTGTGTGTGTGTGTGTGTGTGTCTATGTCTGTCTGTTTTTCTGTTTGTCAGTCTGTCTGTCTGTCTCTCTCTCTCTCCCTCTCAATTCTATTCATTTGTATTGTCAAAGCAATTGGACATACATACATACATACATATATATATATATATATATATATATATATATATATATATATATATATATATGTAGCGTAAGGTACACTTTTAAATTTCAATTAAAGAAGTGAATTCATAGTATCACCTTATCACGAATCCTGGAGTCTTGTAGAACTCAATTTCTGTAATAATTGGACGCAGACACCAATTCCAAAGATATAAATTGTCAAATTTATTTAAAAACAAAGACTAAATGTAGCACTACACTAATTATACAAAAGGGAAAAACTAATTAAAATTCAACTCTAGATCAACAAATCAAAGACAAATCACTTCCGTGACCAAATCAAAGACCATGGGATCCCATAGGATAACACACAAATCGTTAAACAAAAAAGGTTATAAACACATTGACTACAATACCGGTTAGTAATTCTAGGAATCACTAAGAAACAGTTGAAAGTGCTAAATTGCAGTTTCAGAAGATGAAAAAAAACTGTAACTGATGGGATATGTAGTACTTTATACTCGAGTGGTCTATGCGATTACACCCTGTTGGTGTTATTAAGAACGCCAAGTACCAGAATGCAGAGCGGGACTGTTTTTTGTGCCGTGACTTGTTGGGGGAAAAAGGCGCAGAAAAAACGGACGAGAAGGTGAAGGTAGTATGGCGGTGATGCACGCGTTGGTGAAGTGGGAAAGCGGGGTCGACAAAGACTCTTACAGCGTGATTCCCACTGCTTGCTTTCGCAATTTTGATTTATTCAGCATTGCTGATGATGACGAAGAGACGACTCGAAACTTCAGAGCAGAGTGGAGAGACACGAACAAACCTCCAAAAGGTGGATGGCCTGTCCATGAAGCGCAGATCATTATGACTGGTAACAATGTTTATTTAAAAAAAAAAAACATTAAAGTCTTTACATGCTATTTGATATATACAATCACAGTATATTTGAAATGAATGTTTAAGTTATTAATGTGTTGTACTTCTAACATACTCTTATAACATGGTAGATGGTGGTGAGGGCGCTAAAACTCGTCATACTTGACTGGCATTTGTAAGAACGATTTATTGTGTGTTGTGCTTTACAATAAAATCCCCCAAATCACAAAATAAATTAAACCAGATATAATTTAACTTCAGTTTTGATTCAGTGTTGGCTGTTCATCTTAATTTGTATGGTCAAAGCACAGTATTTTTATGACAAATAAATATAATCCCCAAATATCTGTGGACATAATGCAGGGTTTTATTTATTTTATTTTTATTTTAGGAAAAGAAGGCGAACTAAGAAGAAAACTTAATGACCTAACAAAAATGCCCTGTCCTAAAATGAAGAGAGTACCTAAACCAAACAAAAAACTTCAAATTTCAGATGATAGTGACCTTGATGAACCACAGTTACCGGTGAGATAATTACTGCAAATATTAAATAAATGTATTGCAGGATTGTTTTTTTTTAATCATATTCATATATATATATATTTTCATTTTAAACTCTTTTCCTCTCTGAATACAGCACAAAATAAGAAAGAAAACCGATGGAGCTTCAAGAATTAGATCCCGTCATATTCTACAGACATTTAAAGAGTCCAGTGAAGTTGAGCTACAGCAAAACGTTAAGCAGCTCGAAAAGGAAAACACAAGACTTAAAAATGAAAACCAATGTCTTCGAAACCGTATGGTTGATGGTAAGTTTTTTTATTTATAGCAAATAATTCCTTACCTTGATAAATGTTATTCTTCAGTAATTTAGATTCCAGAGTAATGTATTATAGTTGATCATACTGAAGTAATCTAGAACCACAATACAGACTCTTAATGTGCACTGTCTAATAGTTTAATAATACTGATTATTAAATAAAGTTTTCAACATAACTTCATAATCCTACATTAATGACTATATGCATTACATTAGACCTGGTAATTCTTGTATTTTATCTCTTTTATTTTTTTCGTAGCTAATGTTAATGACCCACAAAAAGGTCAGTTTGCCAATAACATAGAGCAAGTCTCTCAAGTATAATTGCAGGCATTGATGGTTTTGTTTTCACTTTGTATTAAATATATTACTAGAAATGATTATCATTTAATACTAAGGTTTTTTTCTCCAGAGATTCCAGACCTTTTGGACAATCTGAAAAAAATTGTAACAAAAGCCACATTGATCAGCAATGAAGACAAAAGTGTGTCACCATCAAGTGGTTCTGACAGCCCCACAGCAAATTGTTCTGAATCTGACAAAGAATCACCAAAACAGGTATAACACTCTTGGTCTACAATATTACAAAGACAAGGTAAAAATATATATATTGAAAACAAATATTGGTTGTAAACAATCTAATGATGCTACATTATCAGTTATATTCATAGTTATAGTTGATAATAAGAATGTAATTGAATTATGGGTGTCACAGATTCACTGACTTTATTATGTCTGTAAATTAATAAACTTAGAATTGAGACATACTGTGGTCTTTAATAACACATTTCTGTAACAAAATCACAGCCTTACTGATAATGTATTCCACTTAACATAATATAAGAATAGTTTGGGGATAAACTTGTTTTTTATTTACCATTGTCTTTTAGGTGGAAATATTCCCAGGCACTGGAGTTTACATTGACAAACTGTCCTGGATCCTTGCAGAGAGGTGCAGCACGAATACGTCATATGCAAGAACCCTGACGGTTGCTGTCTTTGACTTTCCAACATTATTAAAGAGCAATCTTCGTGGTGGTGGCAGCAAGAGAGATCCAACTTCGGAGAAAAAGACACCTCTGGATCGCTTAAAGGTGGAAGCCATATATGGTATGTAAATGCTGTTGTACAAAATTTCTAACTCTCCTTTTTAACTGTATAGAACACAAAGGGTTAGCATTTGAAATGTTCCTTTGGCCTTTGTTTTAGTTTCAGAGACTAGAGTTAATTTATTAATAAATAATAATACCTTACATGTAGCAGCTGGAAAGATCCCAAAGTGCTCTACAGACTCACTTCACCCACCACCCTCTGGGGTGCAGCCATTTTGTACCAGCAGATTACTACACAGCAGTAAAGGTGGAGTCATAACAAATTTGTTAGACCTGATTGAGGGAAGCCTGACTTAGAATTCAGCCACGTCACTCTTTCAACAACACCTTGTAAATCACCTTGGATTAATGCTTCAGACATATTAATACATAATAATAATGAATAGTGCCATGGGATCCTTGACAATATAAACTTTCATGTCTCATTTAAATTTGACTTTTGAGCAAATACTTCACATTTCAGTCCAGTTGTGCCACATCAATGTAATGCTTAAGCAAGGTATTAATGGAGAAAAGACTGCCTTTGCATAGCTGCTTCGCCAAGTACAGATTTTACTATGAACTAGTGTAAGACAAGTTTAAGAGCATACACCAAAACGTTTAAATACACCCACACACAAAAATGTTGATTTACTGTGGCAATATGTAACTAATGAACCCTTCTCAAAGATATGTGGTATGTTTATTAAAAGATTTTTATATATCTATGTGCAAGTCATTAAATCTATGTGATACATGTTTTTTAGGGGCTACCTTGAAAAAATTGCCCAGTACCCCAAAGAGTGTAATTGGTGGTGCAATTAACAGCAAGATAAATGAACTACGACACAGAATGAAACCAGAGTGAAGATTTGAAGAACCAGATCTGTATTTTTTGTTTTGTTTTCAACAGGGTTGGGGTCAATTCCAATTCAATTTTTAATTCCCTTTTCAATTCAATTCCAATAAAGAATATTATGTGAATGCAAAAAGTAATTGCAATTTTGAATTGATTTGTAGGAGGAATTGGAATTGAAAAACAGGAATTGACCCCAACCATGGTTTTCAGTGAGTGTTGTACAAATTGATAGGTCAGGGTTTCTGTAAAAACTTAATAGAGGCCAGCAGGCGTGCACGATCTGGGAAAAACTGCTCCACTACAACAGACCTCTTTCCCTTCGTTTTCTCTAAAAACCTCCTGATATCCTTCACTGCAGCTCTGACTCACCGAGGACGAGGAGGCGAGAGAGGAATCCGTGAAGCCGCCCTCACTGTCACTCCGAGCCGCGATGCTCCAGCGTGTAGCCGGACCTTTCCCCACCAAGCCGCTCGCTACCCCAGCTTCACTACTGTGCCACCACTTCTTTTACTGCCACTATTTACCAACACCGTCCGTGCTCCCTCCCAGCACCTTCTTAGTGCGTTTTTTCCACCCGGCGCCTCGGCTTGTACCGCCGAGCCTGGCCCTGCCTCCTCCTCGGCTACACCCTGTGTGTCTGTCCGCCCGTCTGCTGGCTGCTGAGGTTGTTCCTCGTCACTAACCAGCGCCCCGTGCACCGCCTCAACACCATCTCCCCCCGGCGTCTCGGTCGTCACTATCCCCCGCTGCCTCGACCCCGTCCCCCAGCTGTGCGTCATCGCCTCCGGGCAGCTCTTCCCCCGTCACGGCATCAGTGGTACCATCGGTCCGACCGGCGACTGTCTCCTCCGCCGGGGCTCGATCTCTGTCTGCCCGCTGCATCTGTGGCTGCGGGCCGGTGTCTCTATTCCTCCCCGCGTCGCCCCGCTCCTCCTCCCGCTCCCTGTCCTGCTCGGGACAGTTCCTCACGACATGCCCCTCGCTCCCACACCTGAAACACTTCATGGACTCCGAAGTAGCGAACACGACGTAGTCGGTATTGTCGATCTTAAATTTAAAAATGACATTAAGATCCTCATTGATGTTATTGAGGATCATATACAGCTGCCTTCGGAAGGACACGACGTGTTTCAGTTGCGGGGCTTTGCAGCCCAGCGGGACCCTCTTAATGCCGGACATCAGCTGCCCGAGCCGGTGCGGATGAACGGAGGGACGTTAGACAGCGTTACCTTCCGGGCAGGAGCAGCGAGCGGCAACACCGGGGTGAAAGTGTCGTCTAACACTGTGCCATTAGCCACTAGCTGATTGAGCAGATCAGTGGTTTTTAAGAAGATAACAATGGCAGCAGACTTGATATTTTCACACCCTGCTACCTCCCCAACCGCTAACACACACTGCTCTAGGGGGCAGAACTGCACCGGAGCGATCTTGACTCCATGGCGTCGGGTCAGTTTTTCAAAAGACGCATTCAGGGGGTCCGACCCCCCGACCCGGGAAGAACTACCGGTACTCCCCCCTCCCCTCCCCTGTTCCCCCACAATAAGAAAAGCACTGAAAACAGAAGACAAAATAAACAAACTGAAAAAAGTAAAGCAACAAAAAAACGCAGCCAAAGGACAGAGCTCTCAGCAGCACTCCCGCTCACTGCAGACCCCTCCCACACACTCCCAGCTGAGAGAGAGAGAGAGAGAGAGAGAGAGAGAGAGAGAGAGTGTTAGTGTCTGTCTGTCTCTCTCTCTCTGTAGATGCATCATAGGGAACATATGTAACAATCTCTCTTTTTGTTTACCAAAAATGAGAATGAACGTATTTCAAGTGGGTGTTGCCTTGGTTGGAAACGTTTTAAGATTATTTATGAAGTGTAAAGTGGATTTGTCTCAGTTCTCCGTAGTTTTCAATGTATGTGCCATTCAGTAGCGTTCATGTTACAGATGTGCCCTATGCAGTGGTAGGGTCAATAAAATGTCAGTAAAACTTTATTTTAGCAATTATGGAGGGGAAGAACTGCAAATAGAGGGTCCCCACTAATTATCTAACTTACCAACAACGTTTCAAATTAGGTCTTGCGAAGCTGCCAAATAATGCTGTATAATCGTATGTGTCTTCATACACCGGCTGCTATAGTCTGATAGCTTTGATTATATATATATATTTTCTCGTGAACCACAAATGCTATTTGCTTGATTTTTACAGAGTATGTTATAAATACCATTGTTATGAAGCCTGACAAATTGTATGCTGTAATTATGAATATTTTCAAATCATTTGTTTGTTTTTCCTAACATGTTACAAATGTTCCCTATGTGAAAGATGCATTATATCTTAATAACGTCTAAACAATTAAAGATATACAGATTATTATTTTTGGTAAAGTTATAATACATTGCTATTAACTATGTGTGTCAGTAAAAGTTTAAATTTCCTAAAGGATTTTTATTGATCTTGCAAAATAAGTGTTTAGGGAACATTTGTAACATAGAGGTGGGTTAGCCACCGGCTAAGGGCAGCGGCTCCGGCTCCAGCACCGTCACCATGTCGCTGGAAAAGCGCTAAGTGAGCTCACAGTGAGCTCAGTGTAATGTCTGCTCTGGTGAGCTCACAGTGTGACCTAGTCGTGAGTTCACGTCTTCACTGGGTAGTCCTTGACAACTTAATTGACTCAAATCTTGGGCTTAATTGGTCAAAATGACCATTGGTTGAAGGTACTCAGGGACTGATGTGTAGAGAGACTTATTAAACCTGCAGGATTGTGGTTTTCCCAGATCAGAATTAACCAGATCACCACAAAGGAACATGGTAGGTGCTATTGCAACACAGATTACACAAATACATTGAAATCCAAGTTTGCAGTGGTCCTTGGGCCATTGGGTGGTGATCCAGATCACTTCAGCAGGAATTTTGCAGTGGTCTGGACTACATCTCTCTCTCTCTCTCTCTCTCTCTCTCTCTCTCTCTCTCTCTCTCTCTCTCTCTCTCTCTCTCTCTCTCTCTCTCTCTCAATTCAGTGCATTTAAATTGTCAAAGCAATTGGACATACATATACACTCACCTAAAGGATTATTAGGAACACCTGTTCAATTTCTCATTAATGCAATTATCTAACCAACCAATCACATGGCAGTTGCTTCAATGCATTTAGGGGTGTGGTCCTGGTCAAGACAATCTCCTGAACTCCAAACTGAATGTCTGAATGGGAATGAAAGGTGATTTAAGCAATTTTGAGCGTGGCATGGTTGTTGGTGCCAGACGGGCCGGTCTGAGTATTTCACAATCTGCTCAGTTACTGGGATTTTCACGCACAACCATTTCTAGGGTTTACAAAGAATGGTGTGAAAAGGGAAAAACATCCAGTATGCGGCAGTCCTGTGGGCGAAAATGCCTTGTTGATGCTAGAGCTCAGAGGAGAATGGGCCGACTCGATTCAAGCTGATAGAAGAGCAACTTTGACTGAAATAACCACTCGCTACAACCGAGGTATGCAGCAAAGCATTTGTGATGCCACAACACGTACAACCTTGAGGCGGATGGGCTACAACAGCAGAAGACCCCACTGGGTACCACTCATCTCCACTACAAATAGGAAAAAGAGGCTACAATTTGCACAAGCTCACCAAAATTGGACAGTTGAAGACTGGAAAAATGTTGCCTGGTCTGATGAGTCTCGATTTCAGAGTCAGAATTTGGCGTAAACAGAATGAGAACATGGATCCATCATGCCTTGTTACCACTGTGCAGGCTGGTGGTGGTGGTGTAATGGTGTGGGGGATGTTTTCTTGGCACACTTTAGGCCCCTTAGTGCCAATTGGGCATCGTTTAAATGCCACGGCCCGTTGTTTCTGACCATGTCCATCCCTTTATGACCACCATGTACCCATCCTCTGATGGCTACTTCCAGCAGGATAATGCACCATGTCACAAAGGTCGAATTATTTCAAATTGGTTTCTTGAACATGACAATGAGTTCACTGTACTAAACTGGCCCCCACAGTCACCAGATCTCAACCCAATAGAGCATCTTTGGGATGGGGTGTGTAGCGTTATGTTGGGTGTATTTGGATAAGAGTATTTGGGCTCTGAGCTGAAGCACGGATCTAAAGAAGACCTCTCCCCCCCAAAGTTATCAGATTTCCTTTGCTCATCAGCTTGGAACTGGTTTGCATCAAAGTGACAGTTTTGGGGAGGATGGCACCGAGAAGAGGCCAAATAGTTTGTTATTCTGCTATGAGATGTCTGGAGAAAGGGGCCTGTGGGTGATAAAAACTCTTTGAAGTGGATGAGAGCCGAAATCCCGACATAGAGCTACGAACCCAGGCCAACCGGCATTTCCAAAAGATGGCATGGATTGACATCAGTCATAAATCAAGCCCCCCTCCAATAGGACACTGGGGGCTGAAACCGAAATCCAATCTCAAGAACGCAGGAACCAATCACCTATTGATCTGACAGACTATAAAGGACAAACACGGCCTTTCTTTCTCTCTCTCTCTCACCTGAACCAGTAACTCGCTGCCACAGCTCAACCTGTAGCTCTGTTGCCCGAACCGGAACCAGAAACCAACCAAGTCTTTGCCGGCAACAGAAGAGTTAAACTGGGAGAAGGAGATTGAGCGAAGAATTCTTTTAAAGGACTTTATTAAATAAATAACTTTACAGACCCACCTGATCAGTGGAGTTTTACAGCTGGACAATTGACTAAGTCGACTGAATACGAAAGTGTCAGTCATTTAAATAGCTATTTGAGTTTTAAGAAACTTGACCCTTGGAACAAACAGGGCCCTGCTTTCCTCAAAGACTTTGTCTTCAAGTAACTACGGTGGAACCCTGCTTACAAAGAAGATTTTGTGCACAACCTTGGAGCCTTCAAACCAGTGGAAAATCTGTTTGGAAACGACTCTACTTTCGCGAAACCCCAACTTCCAGGTGCATCGACTGAGTGGAAGTTCTTGGACAAAGCCGAACCGGACTGCCTTTGTTCCAAACCACACGGACCTCGTGCCGTGTGCTGTTATCTGAGCCTGAAGCCAGAGAGGCCTCTCTGTGACGAAGTTCACATAAGTTTAACAGTTTGGAGTTCATGATTCATGACATTTGAGAAATCAATAAGAAATGTTAATCTGTGATTCATAACTCTAGAATGTGTAATATCATTTAGTTTTCTTAAATATAAATGTGTGTTGCATTAAACTGTTTTGTTGATAATTTTAGAAATAAAATCTGTCAACGCCGAGAAATATCTTCTCATTCCTGTTTAACTGTTTAGTCTGAAATTGACACAAGTTAATAGACACCAGATTATAGGTGGCCTGCCTGCCTATCCTTAATCATTGAATAATAATCAGTTAAGGGAAATTGTGGTAACAAGTAATGATAGGATCTTTCTCTCCACCTAAACGTTAATGAGACTGATATATATATAACGAGAAGTTACCTGACATAAATACTAACCTGCGTAGTTATTTAATGTCTGACTAATAATACTAACAAGAGACTCACCTTCATGTTACTAACTGGTATTGTAGTCAATGTGTTTATAACCTCTTTTGTTTAACGATTTGTGTGTTATCATATGCGATCCCATGGTCTTTGATTTGGTCACGGAAGTGATTTGTCTTTGATTTGTTGATATAGAGTTGAATTTTAATTAGTTTTTCCCTTTTGTATAATTAGTGTAGTGCTACATTTAGTCTTTGTTTTGAATAAATTTGACAATTTATATCTTTGGAATTGGTGTCTGCGTCCAATTATTACAGAAATTGAGTTCTACAAGATTCCAGGATTCGTGATAAGGTGATACTATAAATTCACTTCTTTAATTGAAATTTATAAGAGTACCTTACGCTACAGGTGGAACGGGAGCTTCGTGCCCTGGATGTGCATCCCACAAATCTCCATCAACTGCAAGATGCTATCCTATCAATATGGGCCAACATTTCTAAAGAATGCTTTCAGCACCTTGTTGAATCAATGCCACGTAGAATTAAGGCAGTTCTGAAGGCGAAAGGGGGTCAAACACAGTATTAGTATGGTGTTCCTAATAATCCTTTAGGTGAGTGTATATGGAAAAGGAACAATATGTGTACATCTCTGCATATGGTGCCCTAACAGATGTGCAAGTTACATGACAGACAGACACTCACACACACTTTCAAAGACAGACAGGCAGACAGACACTCACACACACTTTCACAGACTCACTTTCACAGACAGACAGACACAGACACAGACACACTCACTTTCACACAGAGACAGGCACATTTTCACACAGAGACAGACACACAAACACACACAAACAGACACAGACACACATACTTTGACAGACAGACAGACAGACAGACACATGCATATTATGGGTCTTTGTTGGGTAGTGAAATGGGTAGCATCAGTCGCAGTGTGGGTAATGTCAGGGAGCCAATCATAGTCCCCGTTATTTGCATATCGTGGCGCAAAGCATTCTGGGAAAAGCAACTAAACACGTTTAGTCATGTATTTGTCCATAGTTTACACATGAGATGAAAGAGACAGTATGACGTATTGAGCACCTGGGATTCCTCATGTGTATGTGAGGGGCAGAGGAACCGGATCCCAAGTGTGCGTCCCAGGTGCTATAGGTTTCAAAGCATGCAGGGGAATAGGCACCCCACCCTGACACCTATAGAAGACTGGATAGGGAGATATAAATAGCAATGGGGAGACTCTTGTACTTGGTGTGGCTCTATCCATATAGTGGGGCCAGCAGCCACTTAGCAGGTGCAGCAATAGAAGCTCAGCCTGGGGAGACTGGATTTAGCATTTCCTCTCCATTTTGATAACTATCCATAATCATTTCTGCAAAATACTTCTATGATACCTATGTATGTTTTTTACTTGTACTATATTATACTATCAAGTATCAGTGTACACATACAATGTGACCTGTTACATTAATACAGAGGCCACGGAAGGCCAGATCACTAATAGCCACTGTCCCCTGATATTACACTTTTTTACAATCACTTTGGCACTCATTTCAGAACCTTGATGTCATTTTTCAAAACTCTAGACACTAAACTCACACCCGATGATCAAAATGCACATTTTTCAAAACTCTAACACTTTTTTACAATTGCTTGGATACAATACACATCAACCTCAGATCATTTGTTCATTGAACTAAAATGACACAACTTAACATCAAAGTATTACCATTTCAAAATGCAATTCACACATTACATCTGAGATCACTGTCTATTCATTTCATTACAAAGATCTAACTATCAATTGATACAGCTGCTCAAAATGATAAGTGACTGTTGCATTACTCTTAATGCATAGTTTTATGGAAACTGACAAACAGTATTCCATGTTTCGATCATGAAAGTTTCAGGATAATGAGATCCATTGACACCAATAACCGAGGAGCATGGTTTCTTAGGGTTACCATAGACTTGACTGTGTCTTCTTGTTTGTGAAGGAACAGGACTGTGTTTTCCTGTCTGGGTTCCCGCAGGCTTAAGTGGGTTTGACCTACTATTAGAAAAAAAAAAAAAAAGGAGCGCTAATTAATTGTTCAATATCTGATACGCCGGTGATAATATAAAATAACGTGTTTATAGTTTATAGAAGTTTATAGTGTTTATGGTAAATGAAGAAAAGTCATTAAGTTATATACAAGTTCTATAAATGCAAACATTGAAAAGCATGTTTGTTGTTATTCCTATATAGGATTTAGTATTATTTGTGTTTTCTTGTTTTTTGCTATTTTTTCTCCCCTGTCGTTTATTGTTATTTTGCGGGCTTGCACGCCTTGGTTGTTGTGTACAAAACGATACATAGAAAATGGGAAAACGTGTTACTGTGTGGGAACAGCTCTAGTAAGATGGGCGACCCGCCACTTAAAGGTACACATGTAAGGTACATGTATGATAACTATGGAGTGAAGCGGTGCGTTTGACTGGACAATAGGTGACAGAAAATTAAGGTTTCCAGAAGATGGGACTTTTGATTCAGATAGACTTGAGCACCTAAAAACGGTTTTGCAAAATAGGAATACAAAGCATTAAGAAATGAGAAACCAAAGCTAGCTATCTTAAAACATTTGTTAGAGAAAAGAAAGAAAAGACAACAGGCATAATTCAATCTGAATGCCCCGAAGACAAATTAAAAATATATATATATATGTTTTTCAGTATAAATGACAGTCCTCAAGATACTGAAGGAAAATTACTAGATAAGTAATAAATAAGGGTAGTTTGAGACACTGCAGGTCAATATAACATGCCAACCAAAACCATGGTATCTGAATTTACTATGGATATAAATTAATATGTGTCTCTTTGTATGTTTGTACGTTTTCAGTTTGCGCAAGGTAAATGTCCATATTTTGACTTTTTCATGTACTGTATAGTCCAGAATATGACTAAGAGAGTCATAAGTCACAAATAGTTACAGAATGATAGCTAAAAAACGCCAGTTAAATATGTTGTAATAACAGACCTACAAGAAAGTCAGCATTTAACTGTACACAGAATGCTATTGCAAACAGAAATAATAATACAAAATTAAGTTATTTAAATAGGTCTTACGAATACAGAAGTTAAAAGTAACATGTTAGAAATGGAATTAGAGCCAAATTTAGAAATAGGAATCCGAGGCAACCACAAACATTCGGTGAAGGTTTCTTACATATTGATAAATAGATAACCAGATACTTCAGGAAATTAACGATGTGCTCATTTGGAAGCTATGAGTTCCACAATGAAGAGTTTTTAAATCCCTAGAAATAGATCCCTAAATACAATGTGTAGGTAAGAAATTAACTATTGATCAGTTCAATCTGGATTCGGGAACAGTTCTTCTGAACCTGTACTGGTGTAGATTGGACTTCAATAGGAGGAAGTGTCACAATAAAGACATGAGCCGCGCAGGAGGACAGTCTTAGTGCCCACGCAGGTTCTTAGTTGGGGAAATCATTGACTGGACACATTTTTTGAAAATGTGCTTTCCTGAAGTACCTGGACATCATTATTGAGATCAATGAAAAGGCTTATTTTCCAAAGATTAAATACATTCATTAACTACAATAATGTAGTGAAATGTATATAAATAGTAATAATACAAATCGATCAAATATAACTTGCATTTTCTTGTAAGAAATTAGGAATAGGAGAAAGAACAGCTGTTGGGATGCAGTGCGATGTTATCCAAAATTGAAAGCGGTTGAGAAAGGAGAGTTTGTTCTGTGTGAGACAAATGTACTGCCACGAGAGACTCTGATGGTGATTGACTGGAATATGAGGGAAAATAATGAAGTTACTACAGGTATAACTAAAGGTGTAACATAACTAATTTAATGAAACATAGTCATGGCAAGTTATAAAACTGTTTGGAAATAGTCCTTTCACAAACAGAAATACCCTATCAATTAGGAAGAGGGGGGCAGGGGGCAAGGGCCGTATGTGCTCCTCTGCTCCCCCTGTTCGCCTGAGCAGACAAGCAGCCTGAGATGAGAGAGAGAGAGAGAGAGAGAGAGAGAGAGAAGTCAGAGACAAGGCAGAGACTGTAAGTACGTGTAAGGGTTCATAACTTATTACAAACAGAGCAAGAGTGTAATGAATGGTAATTTACACTGCTTGTATTAATAATGATAATAATATTGATGTTGATACAGACGAATACATCACATACTAGATGACAACCGCATAAAACTAATAATAATGAAAATAGGAATAATAGGAGTATGGAAATAATTTCAAATTATGGTTTATTGGTAAAAAATGAATTGAGAAACAAAGATTAATAACTGCCATCATTTACCCAACTACTATTAACTATGGTGTTGAAGGAGCTGCTGTAATAGTTATTGTAATGTTCTCAGGTATTTAAGTTAGATAAAAGGACAAAGATAAGCACATTGTTTTGAAACTTTGACAACTCCACACAAAAAGAGTATCTACACTAGGAAGTAAAGCTGATTCAATAAACACAGGAGATATGATGCTGCTGACGACAGCTGAGTGCTGTACTGAAATAATTTGATAAATGAGATAAATTGGAATCAAGATTATTATTATTTTGAATTGTCCCTTTACTAGAAACCTTATAGATTGTGCGAATGTCAACTAATGTGATAGAGATGCCTTTTATAAGGACGATCTCTGATGTTGTGTGAACCACACATTGTGTCTTCAGACTGATTTATTCCACATGGCAGATATGCATATTATGAATCGTGTCCTGAAGGAACCGATGTCTGACCCATATGGAGAAGATGCTGGTGTTCTTGTTGAGACACAGTAGGCCGAGGGCGCGGCTTTAAAGACAGCCTCACAGCAACTTGAACAGACCAATGCTGAGGTCCACTACGCTGAAGTGATGCTTGACTCAGTGGAGAAATAAGTTAAAATACTATAATTAAAGGTTTTCCAGATTATAGGAATCTACAATATATTGTGAAACTGCTCAGATGACGTCCGCAGTAGCACATATTCTTCTATTGATAGTTTAATTTATAATGTACTATTAGTGGAGATGTCACATTATTCAAATGAATAGAATGACAGCCATGAAGTCAGAATCAGTCCATTGCCCTTCACTTAAGATTTGTACAATGTATAATGTTTATAAATCAAAACGCAACAAATATATGTACAATACAGTTTACAAACTGAATTTGTAAAAAAGAATGTTTTGCTGACTTTTGTATTCTCTTTGAAGCAACAAAATGTATGTGTTATGTATGTCGTAACTAGGGTTTGACTTTTATGACCTGGGGCTGGATGAAATTTAATTTGAGATGCACTGTAAAAGCTCCAGGAAATTGCAACTGGCCACTGCACCTTCCATAAGAGAGCTCAAACATTTGCTAATGCATTGGTTGCCTCACAGGCACTCTTTCCCTGGTTTGCCCATGTGGCGCATGGTGTTGGCCACACGGGCAAAGGGGGGATGTGTGCATCAGTCTTTTAAATTGGTTTGCCCCAGGTTTTATAGTAACAGCTTAGCAATATTGTAGAACTTGCCACATTTGTCAAGCTCATAATCCTGCAATATGCAAATAGATTGTGTTCAAAAGCTTAAATGTTGTGGATATGAATATATACTTGTAATAATATATAGGTGTTCTAAATGGGTTGAAGCCTATCCCGTAGGAAGGCTGAAGTAGTAAAAGTAGCAAAAATACAGTTAAGGGATGTTATATGTAGATTTCGCATTCCAGGGAAATTTCCAGTGATAGGAACACTCACTTCACTGGGACAATAGTGCAGGAACTATGCAAAGCCCTGCGAGGTAAACAACATTTTCACTGCCCCATCAGGCTCAGTCAGCTGGAGCAGTGGAGAAACAAAATGGGATATTAAAGAATAAGCTGTCTAATATATGCAAACAAACAGGACTCAAACGTCCAGATCCCCTTCCTATAGTCCTAATGACAATGAAATCGTCAGCAAATTGAGAAAAACAGGTCTTTCTCCGTGTGAGATTATTATGGGATGACTTATGAGACTCTCCATCACTCCTCCATTGTCTGTAAGGGAAATGGACATCCACTTGATGGATGATGCTATGTTGTCTTTTTGTATGGGACTAACACGTGCTTTCGAAGCTGTCCATTCACAGATGAAAGCCGCCCAGACTGAACCATCCCAGCAGGTTTACCACCCCTTCCAGCAAGATGACTGTGTATATCAAAGCACACAAGAGAAAGTCCTCCCAACAGCCCAGGTGGACAGGGCCCTACCAGGTGCTCCTGACCACCCACACAGCTGTGAAGTGCCTAGGAACGACGACATGGATCCACTCCTCACACTGCAAACTTGCCAATCGAGGCGATCAGCACAACCCTGGTGGAGAACAGAGGGATAAAGGAATTGTTCTTCCACATCAGATTTGACATTACTGTATGTATGCAGGCCCTTGTAATTGCTTTTCCAATACTGCCAACTGGTTATTGATGATTGATTTCACATTGTGGTACGAGTATCGAGTGAAATGCGTGCTATCCACCTCAACAACACAGCGATAACATGGAGCCGACAGGTGATCCAGGTCACAATAGAGGTCAAGCAGTGGGAGGAGGAAGACGTGGTGGTCAAAGGTGTAGCGTAAGGTACACTTATAAAATTCAATTAAAGAAGTGAATTTATAGTATCACCTTATCACGAATCCTGGAATCTTGTAGAACTCAATTTCTGTAATAATTGGACGCAGACACCAATTCCAAAGATATAAATTGTCAAATTTATTCAAAAACAAAGACTAAATGTAGCACTACACTAATTATACAAAAGGGAAAAACTAATTAAAATTCAACTCTAGATCAACAAATCAAAGACAAATCACTTCCGTGACCAAATCAAAGACCATGGGATCGCATATGATAACACACAAATCATTAAACAAAAAAGGTTATAAACACATTGACTACAATACCGGTTAGTAAGACGAAGGTGAGTCTCTCATTAGTATTGTTAGTCAGACATTCAATAACTACGCAGGTTAGTATTTATGTCAGGTAACTTCTCGTTATATATATATCAGTCTCATTAACGTTTAGGTGGAGAGAAAGATCCTATCATTACTTGTTACCACAATTTCCCTTAACTGATTATTATTCAATGATTAAGGATAGGCAGGGCCACCTATAATCTGGTGTCTATTAACTTGTGTCAATTTCAGACTAAACAGTTAAACAGGAATGAGAAGATATTTCTCGGCGTTGACAGATTTTATTTCTAAAATTATCAACAAAACAGTTGAATGCAACACACATTTATATTTAAGAAAACTAAATGATATTACACATTCTAGAGTTATGAATCACAGATTAACATTTCTAATTGATTTCTCAAATGTCATGAATCACAAACTCCAAACTGTTAAACTTATGTGAACTTCGTCACAGAGAGGCCTCTCTGGCTTCGGGCTCAGATAACAGCACACGGCACGAGGTCTGTGTGGTTTGGAACAAAGGCAGTCCGGTTCGGCTTTGTCCAAGAACTTCCACTCAGTCGATGCACCTGGAAGTTGGGGTTTCGCGAATGTAGAGTCTTTTCCAAACAGATTTTCCACTGGTTTGAAGGCTCCAAGGTTGTGCACAAAATCTTCTTTGTAAGCAGGGTTCCACCGTAGTTACTTGAAGACAAAGTCTTTGAGGAAAGCAGGGCCCTGTTCGTTCCAAGGGTCAAGTTTCTTAAGACTCAAATAGCTATTTAAATGACTTTCGTATTCAGTCGACTTAGTCAATTGTCCAGCTGGATGGCTGGGCACAGGCGGGCAGCGCAGTCTTTAAAGTTCTTTATTTAATAAAGTCCTTTAAAATAATTATTCGTACGGCTCAATCTCCTTCTCCCAGTTTAACCCTTCTGTTGCTGGTAAAGACTTAGTTGGTTATGGTTCCGGTTCTGGCAACAGAGATACAAGTTGAGCTGTGGCAGCGAGTTACTGGTTTAGGTGAGAGAGAGAGAGAGATGCCGTGCGTTACCCTTTATACGCCTGTCAGATCAATAGGTGATTGGTTCTTTAGTTTGTGAGATTGGATTTCGGCTTCAGCCCCCAGTGTCCTATTGGAGGGGGGCTTGATTTATGACTGATGTCAATCCATGCCATCTTTTGGAAATGCCGGTTGGCACGGGTTCGTAGCTCTGTGTCGGGATTTCGGCTCTCGTCCATTTCAAAGAGTTTTTATTTCCTACAGGCCCCCTTCCCCAGACATCTCACAGCAGGGATTCCAAGCTATTTGGCCCATTCTCGGTGCCATCCTCCCAAGACTGTCACTTTGATGTAAACCAGTTCACATGCTGATGAGTTAAGGAAATCTGATAAATTTGGGGGGAGAGGTCTTCTTTAGATCAGTGCTTCAGCTCAGAGCTAAAATGCTCTTATCAGAATACACCCAACATAACGCTAACTGTTTGGAAATAGTTCTTTCACAAACAGAAATACCCTATCAATTAGGAAGAGGGGGGCAGGGGGCAAGGGCCGTATGTGCTCCTCTGCTCCCCCTGTTCGCCTGAGCAGACAAGCAGCCTGAGATGAGAGAGAGAGAGAGAGAGAGAAGTCAGAGACAAGGCAGAGACTGTAAGTACGTGTAAGGGTTCATAACTTATTACAAACAGAGCAAGAGTGTAATGAATGGTAATTTACACTGCTTGTATTAATAATGATAATAATATTGATGTTGATACAGACGAATACATCACATACTAGATGACAACCGCATAAAACTAATAATAATGAAAATAGGAATAATAGGAGTATGGAAATAATTTCAAATTATGGTTTATTGGTAAAAAATGAATTGAGAAACAAAGATTAATAACTGCCATCATTTACCCAACTACTATTAACTATGGTGTTGAAGGAGCTGCTGTAATAGTTATTGTAATGTTCTCAGGTATTTAAGTTAGATAAAAGGACAAAGATAAGCACATTGTTTTGAAACTTTGACAACTCCACACAAAAAGAGTATCTACACTAGGAAGTAAAGCTGATTCAATAAACACAGGAGATATGATGCTGCTGACGACAGCTGAGTGCTGTACTGAAATAATTTGATAAATGAGATAAATTGGAATCAAGATTATTATTATTTTGAATTGTCCCTTTACTAGAAACCTTATAGATTGTGCGAATGTCAACTAATGTGATAGAGATGCCTTTTATAAGGACGATCTCTGATGTTGTGTGAACCACACATTGTGTCTTCAGACTGATTTATTCCACATGGCAGATATGCATATTATGAATCGTGTCCTGAAGGAACCGATGTCTGACCCATATGGAGAAGATGCTGGTGTTCTTGTTGAGACACAGTAGGCCGAGGGCGCGGCTTTAAAGACAGCCTCACAGCAACTTGAACAGACCAATGCTGAGGTCCACTACGCTGAAGTGATGCTTGACTCAGTGGAGAAATAAGTTAAAATACTATAATTAAAGGTTTTCCAGATTATAGGAATCTACAATATATTGTGAAACTGCTCAGATGACGTCCGCAGTAGCACATATTCTTCTATTGATAGTTTAATTTATAATGTACTATTAGTGGAGATGTCACATTATTCAAATGAATAGAATGACAGCCATGAAGTCAGAATCAGTCCATTGCCCTTCACTTAAGATTTGTACAATGTATAATGTTTATAAATCAAAACGCAACAAATATATGTACAATACAGTTTACAAACTGAATTTGTAAAAAAGAATGTTTTGCTGACTTTTGTATTCTCTTTGAAGCAACAAAATGTATGTGTTATGTATGTCGTAACTAGGGTTTGACTTTTATGACCTGGGGCTGGATGAAATTTAATTTGAGATGCACTGTAAAAGCTCCAGGAAATTGCAACTGGCCACTGCACCTTCCATAAGAGAGCTCAAACATTTGCTAATGCATTGGTTGCCTCACAGGCACTCTTTCCCTGGTTTGCCCATGTGGCGCATGGTGTTGGCCACACGGGCAAAGGGGGGATGTGTGCATCAGTCTTTTAAATTGGTTTGCCCCAGGTTTTATAGTAACAGCTTAGCAATATTGTAGAACTTGCCACATTTGTCAAGCTCATAATCCTGCAATATGCAAATAGATTGTGTTCAAAAGCTTAAATGTTGTGGATATGAATATAGACTTGTAATAATATATAGGTGTTCTAAATGGGTTGAAGCCTATCCCGTAGGAAGGCTGAAGTAGTAAAAGTAGCAAAAATACAGTTAAGGGATGTTATATGTAGATTTCGCATTCCAGGGAAATTTCCAGTGATAGGAACACTCACTTCACTGGGACAATAGTGCAGGAACTATGCAAAGCCCTGCGAGGTAAACAACATTTTCACTGCCCCATCAGGCTCAGTCAGCTGGAGCAGTGGAGAAACAAAATGGGATATTAAAGAATAAGCTGTCTAATATATGCAAACAAACAGGACTCAAACGTCCAGATCCCCTTCCTATAGTCCTAATGACAATGAAATCGTCAGCAAATTGAGAAAAACAGGTCTTTCTCCGTGTGAGATTATTATGGGATGACTTATGAGACTCTCCATCACTCCTCCATTGTCTGTAAGGGAAATGGACATCCACTTGATGGATGATGCTATGTTGTCTTTTTGTATGGGACTAACACGTGCTTTCGAAGCTGTCCATTCACAGATGAAAGCCGCCCAGACTGAACCATCCCAGCAGGTTTACCACCCCTTCCAGCAAGATGACTGTGTATATCAAAGCACACAAGAGAAAGTCCTCCCAACAGCCCAGGTGGACAGGGCCCTACCAGGTGCTCCTGACCACCCACACAGCTGTGAAGTGCCTAGGAACGACGACATGGATCCACTCCTCACACTGCAAACTTGCCAATCGAGGCGATCAGCACAACCCTGGTGGAGAACAGAGGGATAAAGGAATTGTTCTTCCACATCAGATTTGACATTACTGTATGTATGCAGGCCCTTGTAATTGCTTTTCCAATACTGCCAACTGGTTATTGATGATTGATTTCACATTGTGGTACGAGTATCGAGTGAAATGCGTGCTATCCACCTCAACAACACAGCGATAACATGGAGCCGACAGGTGATCCAGGTCACAATAGAGGTCAAGCAGTGGGAGGAGGAAGACGTGGTGGTCAAAGGTGTAGCGTAAGGTACACTTATAAAATTCAATTAAAGAAGTGAATTTATAGTATCACCTTATCACGAATCCTGGAATCTTGTAGAACTCAATTTCTGTAATAATTGGACGCAGACACCAATTCCAAAGATATAAATTGTCAAATTTATTCAAAAACAAAGACTAAATGTAGCAC
Source organism: Amia ocellicauda (assembly GCF_036373705.1). Classification (NCBI taxonomy): domain Eukaryota; kingdom Metazoa; phylum Chordata; class Actinopteri; order Amiiformes; family Amiidae; genus Amia; species Amia ocellicauda. The sequence continues at coordinate 744,071 of NW_027102973.1, forward strand.
TACACTAATTATACAAAAGGGAAAAACTAATTAAAATTCAACTCTAGATCAACAAATCAAAGACAAATCACTTCCGTGACCAAATCAAAGACCATGGGATCGCATATGATAACACACAAATCATTAAACAAAAAAGGTTATAAACACATTGACTACAATACCGGTTAGTAAGACGAAGGTGAGTCTCTCATTAGTATTGTTAGTCAGACATTCAATAACTACGCAGGTTAGTATTTATGTCAGGTAACTTCTCGTTATATATATATCAGTCTCATTAACGTTTAGGTGGAGAGAAAGATCCTATCATTACTTGTTACCACAATTTCCCTTAACTGATTATTATTCAATGATTAAGGATAGGCAGGGCCACCTATAATCTGGTGTCTATTAACTTGTGTCAATTTCAGACTAAACAGTTAAACAGGAATGAGAAGATATTTCTCGGCGTTGACAGATTTTATTTCTAAAATTATCAACAAAACAGTTGAATGCAACACACATTTATATTTAAGAAAACTAAATGATATTACACATTCTAGAGTTATGAATCACAGATTAACATTTCTAATTGATTTCTCAAATGTCATGAATCACAAACTCCAAACTGTTAAACTTATGTGAACTTCGTCACAGAGAGGCCTCTCTGGCTTCGGGCTCAGATAACAGCACACGGCACGAGGTCTGTGTGGTTTGGAACAAAGGCAGTCCGGTTCGGCTTTGTCCAAGAACTTCCACTCAGTCGATGCACCTGGAAGTTGGGGTTTCGCGAATGTAGAGTCTTTTCCAAACAGATTTTCCACTGGTTTGAAGGCTCCAAGGTTGTGCACAAAATCTTCTTTGTAAGCAGGGTTCCACCGTAGTTACTTGAAGACAAAGTCTTTGAGGAAAGCAGGGCCCTGTTCGTTCCAAGGGTCAAGTTTCTTAAGACTCAAATAGCTATTTAAATGACTTTCGTATTCAGTCGACTTAGTCAATTGTCCAGCTGGATGGCTGGGCACAGGCGGGCAGCGCAGTCTTTAAAGTTCTTTATTTAATAAAGTCCTTTAAAATAATTATTCGTACGGCTCAATCTCCTTCTCCCAGTTTAACCCTTCTGTTGCTGGTAAAGACTTAGTTGGTTTCTGGTTCCGGTTCTGGCAACAGAGATACAAGTTGAGCTGTGGCAGCGAGTTACTGGTTTAGGTGAGAGAGAGAGAGAGATGCCGTGCGTTACCCTTTATACGCCTGTCAGATCAATAGGTGATTGGTTCTTTAGTTTGTGAGATTGGATTTCGGCTTCAGCCCCCAGTGTCCTATTGGAGGGGGGCTTGATTTATGACTGATGTCAATCCATGCCATCTTTTGGAAATGCCGGTTGGCACGGGTTCGTAGCTCTGTGTCGGGATTTCGGCTCTCGTCCATTTCAAAGAGTTTTTATTTCCTACAGGCCCCCTTCCCCAGACATCTCACAGCAGGGATTCCAAGCTATTTGGCCCATTCTCGGTGCCATCCTCCCAAGACTGTCACTTTGATGTAAACCAGTTCACATGCTGATGAGTTAAGGAAATCTGATAAATTTGGGGGGAGAGGTCTTCTTTAGATCAGTGCTTCAGCTCAGAGCTAAAATGCTCTTATCAGAATACACCCAACATAACGCTACACTGGTTAATTCTGTTCTGGGAAAACCACAATCCTGCAGGTTTAATAAGTCTCTCTACACATCAGTCCCTGAGTACCTTCAACCAATGGTCATTTTGACCAATTAAGCCCAAGAATTGAGTCAATTAAGTTGTCATGGACTACCCAGTGAAGACGTGAACTCACGACTAGGTCACACTGTGAGCTCACCAGAGCAGACATTACACTGAGCTCACTGTGAGCTCACTTAGCGCTTTTCCAGCGACATGGTGCCGGTGCTGGAGCCGGAGCTGCTGCTCGGCCTGGGATCCAGCTGATCTTTTTTGAACCGGCCCGCTTTTCCACCGGTTTTGACGTCACTGGATGTGGGCGTTCCCAAGCATGGAGTAGAAGTGGAGAAACACAGCAATAGTAATCAGCACCGAGGCGACTGCGTCTTTAAACCCCATTTAACATCACAATCAAACTCATTCCGCGTCTATGGCAAATCGTAACCCTAATGTTACAAATGTTCCCTAAACACCTATTTTGCAGGATCAATAAAAAATTATTAGGATTTTTTAAACTTTTACTGACACACATAGTTAATAGCAATGTGTTATAACTTTACCGAAAATAATAATCTGTATATCTTTAATTGTTTAGACGTTATTAAGATATAATGCATCTTTCACATAGGGAACATTTGTAACATGTTAGGAAAAACAAACAAATGATTTGAAAATATTCATAATTACAGCATACAATTTGTCAGGCTTCATAACAATGGTATTTATAACATACTCTGTAAAAATCAAGCAAATAGCATTTGTGGTTCACGAGAAAATATGTATATATAATCAAAGCTATCAGACTATAGCAGCCGGTGTATGAAGACACATACGATTATACAGCATTATTTGGCAGCTTCGCAAGACCTAATTTTAAACGTTGTTGGTAAATTAGATAATTAGTGGGGACCCGCTATTTGCAGTTCTTCCCCTCCATAATTGCTAAAATAAAGTTTTACTGACATTTTATTGACCCTACCACTGCATAGGGCACATCTGTAACATGAACGCTACTGAATGGCACATACATTGAAAACTACGGAGAACTGAGACAAATCCACTTTACACTTCATAAATAATCTTAAAACGTTTCCAACCAAGGCAACACCCACTTGAAATACGTTCATTCTCATTTTTGGTAAACAAAAAGAGAGATTGTTACATATGTTCCCTATGATGCATCTACAGAGAGAGAGAGACAGACAGACACTAACTCTCTCTCTCTCTCTCTCTCTCTCTCTCTCTCTCTCAGCTGGGAGTGTGTGGGAGGGGTCTGCAGTGAGCGGGAGTGCTGCTGAGAGCTCTGTCCTTTGGCTGCGTTTTTTTGTTGCTTTACTTTTTTCAGTTTGTTTATTTTGTCTTCTGTTTTCAGTGCTTTTCTTATTGTGGGGGAACAGGGGAGGGGAGGGGGGAGTACCGGTAGTTCTTCCCGGGTCGGGGGGTCGGACCCCCTGAATGCGTCTTTTGAAAAACTGACCCGACGCCATGGAGTCAAGATCGCTCCGGTGCAGTTCTGCCCCCTAGAGCAGTGTGTGTTAGCGGTTGGGGAGGTAGCAGGGTGTGAAAATATCAAGTCTGCTGCCATTGTTATCTTCTTAAAAACCACTGATCTGCTCAATCAGCTAGTGGCTAATGGCACAGTGTTAGACGACACTTTCACCCCGGTGTTGCCGCTCGCTGCTCCTGCCCGGAAGGTAACGCTGTCTAACGTCCCTCCGTTCATCCGCACCGGCTCGGGCAGCTGATGTCCGGCATTAAGAGGGTCCCGCTGGGCTGCAAAGCCCCGCAACTGAAACACGTCGTGTCCTTCCGAAGGCAGCTGTATATGATCCTCAATAACATCAATGAGGATCTTAATGTCTCCGAAGTTGGATCTCTCTTGCTGCCACCACCACGAAGATTGCTCTTTAGTAATGTTGGAAAGTCAAAGACAGCAACCGTCAGGGTTCTTGCATATGACGTATTCGTGCTGCACCTCTCTGCAAGGATCCAGGACAGTTTGTCAATGTAAACTCCAGTGCCTGGGAATATTTCCACCTAAAAGACAATGGTAAATAAAAAACAAGTTTATCCCCAAACTATTCTTATATTATGTTAAGTGGAATACATTATCAGTAAGGCTGTGATTTTGTTACAGAAATGTGTTATTAAAGACCACAGTATGTCTCAATTCTAAGTTTATTAATTTACAGACATAATAAAGTCAGTGAATCTGTGACACCCATAATTCAATTACATTCTTATTATCAACTATAACTATGAATATAACTGATAATGTAGCATCATTAGATTGTTTACAACCAATATTTGTTTTCAATATATATATTTTTACCTTGTCTTTGTAATATTGTAGACCAAGAGTGTTATACCTGTTTTGGTGATTCTTTGTCAGATTCAGAACAATTTGCTGTGGGGCTGTCAGAACCACTTGATGGTGACACACTTTTGTCTTCATTGCTGATAAATGTGGCTTTTGTTACAATTTTTTTCAGATTGTCCAAAAGGTCTGGAATCTCTGGAGAAAAAAACCTTAGTATTAAATGATAATCATTTCTAGTAATATATTTAATACAAAGTGAAAACAAAACCATCAATGCCTGCAATTATACTTGAGAGACTTGCTCTATGTTATTGGCAAACTGACCTTTTTGTGGGTCATTAACATTAGCTACAAAAAAATAAAAGAGATAAAATACAAGAATTACCAGGTCTAATGTAATGCATATAGTCATTAATGTAGGATTATGAAGTTATGTTGAAAAACTTTATTTAATAATCAGTATTATTAAACTATTAGACAGTGCACATTAAGAGTCTGTATTGTGGTTCTAGATTACTTCAGTATGATCAACTATAATACATTACTCTGGAATCTAAATTACTGAAGAATAACATTTATCAAGGTAAGGTCTTTTTAAGTGTTTTCCTTTTCGAGCTGCTTAACTTTTTGCTGTAGCTCAACTTCACTGGACTCTTTAAATGTCTGTAGAATATGACGGGATCTAATTCTTGAAGCTCCATCGGTTTTCTTTCTTATTTTGTGCTGTATTCAGAGAGGAAAAGAGTTTAAAATGAATATATATATATATATGAAAATGATTTAAATAAAACAATCCTGCAATACATTTATTTAATATTTGCAGTAATTATCTCACCGGTAACTGTGGTTCATCAAGGTCACTATCATCTGAAATTTGAAGTTTTTTGTTTGGTTTAGGTACTCTCTTCATTTTAGGACAGGGCATTTTTGTTAGGTCATTAAGTTTTCTTCTTAGTTCGCCTTCTTTTCCTAAAATAAAAATAAAATAAATAAAACCCTGCATTATGTCCACAGATATTTGGGGATTATATTTATTTGTCATAAAAATACTGTGCTTTGACCATACAAATTAAGATGAACAGCCAACACTGAATCAAAACTGAAGTTAAATTATATCTGGTTTAATTTATTTTGTGATTTGGGGGATTTTATTGTAAAGCACAACACCCAATAAATCGTTCTTACAAATGCCAGTCAAGTATGACGAGTTTTTAGCGCCCTCACCACCACCTACCATGTTATAAGAGTATGTTAGAAGTACAACACATTAATAACTTAAACATTCATTTCAAATATACTGTGATTGTATATATCAAATAGCATGTAAAGACTTTAATGTTTTTTTTTTTTAAATAAACATTGTTACCAGTCATAATGATCTGCGCTTCATGGACAGGCCATCCACCTTTTGGAGGTTTGTTCGTGTCTCTCCACTCTGCTCTGAAGTTTCGAGTCGTCTCTTCGTCATCATCAGCAATGCTGAATAAATCAAAATTGCGAAAGCAAGCAGTGGGAATCACGCTGTAAGAGTCTTTGTCGACCCCGCTTTCCCACTTCACCAACGCGTGCATCACCGCCATACTACCTTCACCTTCTCGTCCGTTTTTTCTGCGCCTTTTTCCCCCGACAAGTCACGGCACAAAAAACAGTCCCGCTCTGCATTCTGGTACTTGGCGTTCTTAATAACACCAACAGGGTGTAATCGCATAGACCACTCGAGTATAAAGTACTACATATCCCATCTGTTACAGTTTTTTTTCTTCTTCTGAAACTGCAAGCGCACTACATAAAGTTTGGCAAATTAAGAAATTTGGATGATGAGTTTACAATCTTATAAACAGTATTTAAGTAAACCTAGATATGCAATTCCAAAAAGAACAGCATCGAGATGGAGAAACAGGATAAAAAAATAATAATACAATGTTTATACTTTTTGTATTTTAATTACAGTATGTAATTATTGCCTTTTGATTTACATTTACAGAAAAAGAACGGCGGCAAACGTGGACTACCCAACAAGAAGCAACAAAGTTACTAAAATATCAGATTCTCAGGTAAGCTTCATGCAGCCATACATGTATAATTATAAAATCAATCCAAAAAATAGACCTTGTTTACCCTACAACTGATTTGAGTGTTAATTCTATTTAAGATATAAAAAAATATTTTGTTTTCTGAACTAATAATCTGTGAACATTCTATTATCTCTATAATTTTAATTAATACATTTATTTTATTATTGGTGGAACATTATATTTTTCAGCTCAGATGATTTCACGTACCATCAATTTTTCTGTTAATAAATGTGCAAAAACAAATCAGATGGATAGGCCCCTACATATGAACATTAAGTTAAAGGCCTAGAGTGAGTGTTCTTCACTTCCAGTCATGGCGGGCCACAATCCAGCTCTTTGTAACTCATCAACAACCAAAGACCTGGGAAAAGGGTTAAATGGCTTCAGTTAAGCCAATTAGGTAATTAAGAGCTCAACTGGAAAAAAAACAGCAGGCATAGGGGTACTTTAGGACCACAGTCACTGATATAACCTACAATGTTGTTGTAATGAAAATCAGCAGACAGTGGGCCTCCTCCAGGACTAAGGTTGAGAAGCACTGGTCTTGAAGACCACAATAACAATCGACCTCAAGGGCTAGGGATATTCGAGGTGATGCTAAACCAGTCCTGAATGTTTAAATATAATGTTATTTTCTTGTAGTGTGCCGTTGCTGTTAATGCAACCAGTTATATTGAGCCATCAAATACAGAAGCTGACGAAAGACATCAACATGTGAATTTAGTTGTAAATTTAAAGTGTGTGTAAAAAGTATTTTGTATATGGAGATTAACCCATAGTTTCACAGATAAATTGTGGACCAGTGATATTCAGGATCTTCAAAACAAGTCCTGAATGCTCAAACTTAACACTTCTTTTTTTAGAGTGTCGTTGCTGTCAATCCAGCCAGTGATGTGGAGCCATCAGATACAGAAGCTGATGAAAAACAACATGTAAATTTCCTAAATTAATATGGTGCATCAAAATACTTATTTAGCACTTTCAACTGTTTCTTTGTGATTCCTAAAATTACTTTACAGGCTGGGGCTGGGGGAAGACACTGCGCCCGCCTGGAGAAGCCTGTACAAGCCCCCCTCAATAAGAGAGCTGGCAATCTGCAGTGGAGGGTGTTACACACCATTATTGCTGTCAATTCTTTTATTACTGTTCTTAACCCTGCTGTGTCCGACGCCTGCCCATTCTGTGCTCAGAGAGAGACCGTGTTTCACTGTTTCAGCACTTGCTCTCGGTTGTCACCCATTTTTAGTCTTTTAACTCGTCTTTTTACTGATCTTAACCTGATTTTTAACACAAAGGTTTTTATTTTAGGGGCGCGATACACCAGAAAGACCAAACATGTGGACCAGCTGGTAAACTTCTTGCTGGGCCAGGCTAAAATGGCCGTCTATAAGACTAGGAAGAACAGAGTGTGTGGGGAGGGCAGTGAGGATGCAGTGAGAGTGTTTGCCATGCTGGTCAAGTGCAGAGTCAGACTAGAGTTTAACTATTACAGGCTGATGAATGATTTGGAGAGTTTTGAACAGGTCTGGTGTATTAATGATGCCCTTTGTGAATTGTATGACGGGGAGTTGGTTTTTATTATGTAATTCATTTATAGGGTTTAGTATTTGATGGTTGTTTTGTTGTGTGTATTGGGTTGCTTTCTTTAAAAGTGTACAGATCAGTGGCGGAGTTAATGCTTGTTGGGGGGAGACAAACAAAGGGGAACACTATTTTTTATTTATTTATTTATTTTCTTTTGTATGAATTATTGCGTGTTGCAAACAGGCAATGAAGTCTGATAAAAGTCAAAAAGTCTCTCTCTCTCTCACACACACACACACAGCCAGCAAGACACACAGAGCCAGCCAGCTCAGCGATGACATCACAAACATCTCTCTCAGGTGACTCCTATGACATCACAGAGCACGTACATTCCGTTGCTTGCCGTCTGTCAACCACTCAGTCACTGCCAGCCAGACTGGCTGGCTGACTGGATGGTGGGGCTGCTTGCTGCTGCTGCGTACCTTAGCAAGCTTATTTGCTTGACCGGCCTTCCTCCTCCGCCCACATGCCCACCTATGTCCGATCTGCTGTTCACCTGGATCACAGCTCCGCCCCAACAAGGCAGAGCCTCCCAAGAATGGTACAAACTCACCCACGATCCCCTCCACGGAAAGCTATAGCAAAAGGCAAAAGCATTATACGTAATGAAGAGGAACCCGAGTCCAAGACGCATCCGACCAGCCATACATATTTGTATGTATTAAAGATCACATTTTATTACATTTAGATTTTCTGTACTTTATTACATCTTTTTGTGATTTTTAAATGTATTGTTTCTTTTCCTTATATATGTATGTATGTATGTGTGTGTGTGTCTGTGTGAAAGTGAGTGTGTGTGTGTGTGTCTGTAAGTGTGTGTGTCTGTCTCTGTGTTTGTGTGTCTGTCTCTGTGTGAAAGTGAGTGTGTGTGCGTGTGTCTGTCTGTGAAAGTGTATGTGTTTGTGTGGGTGTGACAGTGTGTATGAGTGTCTGTCTGTCATGTAACTCGCACATCTGTGAGGGCACCATTTTTGCAGAAAGAGATGTACACATTTTGGAGCAACATATGCTGCCATCCAGACATCGTCTTTTCCAGGGACGTCCCTGCATTTTTCAGCAGGATAACGCCAAACCACATTCTGCCCAGATTACAAGCGCATGGTTGCGTAGGCAGAGAGTGCGGGTGCTAGCATGGCCTGCCTGCAGTCCTGACCTGTCTCCGAATTGAGAATGTGTGGCGCACTATGAAGTGCAAATTAAGACAACGAAGGCCCTGTGCAGTTGCGCAGCTGAGGAAATGCATAATGGATGAATGGGGGGAAATCCCGCTTGCTAAACTTAACCAAGAGGTGCCTTCAGTGCCCAAGTGCTTAATAAGTGTTATTAAAAGAAAAGGTGATGTTACATAGTGGTAAACAGTCGACTGTCCCAACTTTCTTGGTTTCTTTTCACTGCTAATGAGATGCTGTAGAGTGAGTTAGTTATATTGCTTTCAGGAGCTCTAATCGTATTGATGAGTTCATGCAGCATTTGTAATTGAATTTCAAAAAGAAATCCTTGCTGTCTGGCCTGTGTGTATGAGATGTACTCTGTCAATCTTTGGCTAACAACTGAAACATTGGTAGAACAGAAATGGCAACATAAAAAAGAAAAGTACATTTTAAAAGAGCACATTAAATAGGATGAATATACAGTTTTTTACAATCACTTTGTCACTAATTTCAGAACCTTGATGTCATTTTTCAAAACTCTAGACACAAAACTCAAAACGGTCATCACTTGTAACACAGGCTGTCCAATGTTCAAAACATTGCATTGTGCATTCATATCTTTAAAGAAACCTTGCACTTGCAGACTTGTTGGTTCAAATAATTCATTTATCATGAAATACCATAGTAACATTTATTTAGATCACCCACACAGAAGATACCGATAGTTTCACTGTGTAGTTGTTCGTACAATCATTAAATATTGTAGTACAAAATATGTGATACATGTTTCATTATGGTACTACACATAAATACATCACTGTAAAAGGACTAGTAGAGAGAATACTACAGACACAGTGGAATCATTGAACAAAATCTGAAATGTATTGATGCAATACAATCAAATCACACCATAGGTTTCTTTGAATCCATGCAACAATAATTAGCTACAAAAAAGAACAAAACTACAGTAAAATGTCAACTGCAGTGTTCCTCACCTGGCTTAGTGTAAAAAGCAAAACAAAGGATTGATTACTGTACTTCTAAATTTCCATCAGCCCTGTGTTCAGGTTCAGGTTCTCACAACCATTTTTCACAAGAGGCATCTTGAAACTGAACATACCTGAACATACTCAGTCATCAGCTGCTTCACTCTGTCTGCATTTCTTTCAAAAGGCACACTATACTCTGTGCTACACATTGGTATGCAGTATACAGTCATTTGACAATTGAGAGTAGCCTAATGTTTAGTGCATGCTGAAGACTTGCCGCTTCTCAGTACGGAAATTTCTGATGATTGAGGCCACAGCTGATCCTGAGTTGATTCTGAGGTTTGATTGAATCATTGTAGCTGCCTCAGTCATGGTCATGCCATGATTTACAACATGCTCTACAACTATTTCTCGGATTTCACTGGACACTATTTGCTGTTGCTGCCGCTGTCTGGTCCGTGGCCTTGTCCTCTACCACGTTCCCCCAACACCTCTCAAATGAGGCCCATGGCTGCCTCTCTGGTGAGGCCTAAGCCCTCCTCTATGACGAGGCCCACGACCACCTCTCAGAAGGGGTGCATGTCCCCTTCCATTCCTTTGACCACCACGTCTTCCTCCTCCCACTGCTTGACCTCTATTGTGACCTGGATGACTTGCCGGCTCCATGTTATCACTGTGTTGCTGGGGTGGATAGCACTCATTTCACTCGATACTCGTACCACAATGTGAAATCAATCATCAATAACCAGTTGGCAGTATTGGAAAAGCAATTACAAGGGCCTGCATACATACAGTAATATCAAATCTGATGTGGAAGAACAATCATCTTCAACCAGGTTGGAGCGTTAGTTGCAATGCCTTTAATACACGCAGCGTGGAGAGGAACAGTGACTCAAGTAGATCCCAAAGTCGCTCTGCCTTCATTTTAACAGTCAGAGCTTTTATACACAAAAATCAAAGAGCTGGTTATAATCAGAAAGTCATTACTATGTTATCTTAAAAGTTAGCTAAGCAGAATTTATATCATTATAGGACAGAGTTCATAGATCAACACATGGATTAGGGAGCAGGCACTTCAATCATACTGTTTGACATTGTCTCCAAGATTCTCATCGTAAATAACAAGCAGAAATCAAACTACCTTCTGGCCTGACCTTCTAGCTTGACCTTATCTTTCTTAAGTATACAAGAGAGAAAAACAGGTATTAGAGAAAGAATTTCTAACTTTCCTTCCACACTGCAAACATGGTGTGGAAAAGTGCTACATGATGATGAATGATGATGAAATATTACATCCATAGATAATGTAGTCCAACTGGTTCATGCTCCTCGTTTATTGATGTCAATGGATCTCATTATCCTGAAACTTTCATGATCGAAACATGGAATATTGTTTGTCAGTTTCCATAAAATTATGCATTAAGAGTAATGCAACAGTCACTTATCATTTTGAGCAGCTGTATCAATTGATAGTTAGATCTTTGTAATGAAATGAATAGACAGTGATCTCAGATGTAATGTGTGAATTGCATTTTGAAATGGTAATACTTTGATGTTAAGTTGTGTCATTTTAGTTCAATGAACAAATGATCTGAGGTTGATGTGTATTGTATCCAAGCAATTGTAAAAAAGTGTTAGAGTTTTGAAAAATGTGCATTTTGATCATCGGGTGTGAGTTTAGTGTCTAGAGTTTTGAAAAATGACATCAAGGTTCTGAAATGAGTGCCAAAGTGATTGTAAAAAAGTGTAATATCAGGGGACAGTGGCTATTAGTGATCTGGCCTTCCGTGGCTTCTGTATTAATGTAACAGGTCACATTGTATGTGTACACTGATACTTGATAGTATAATATAGTACAAGTAAAAAACATACATAGGTATCATAGAAGTATTTTGCAGAAATGATTATGGATAGTTATCAAAATGGAGAGGAAATGCTAAATCCAGTCTCCCCAGGCTGAGCTTCTATTGCTGCACCTGCTGGCCCCACTATATGGATAGAGCCACACCAAGTACAAGAGTCTCCCCATTGCTATTTATATCTCCCTATCCAGTCTTCTATAGGTGTCAGGGTGGGGTGCTTATTCCCCTGCATGCTTTGAAACCTATAGCACCTGGGACGCACACTTGGGATCCGGTTCCTCTGCCCCTCACATACACATGAGGAATCCTAGGTGCTCAACACGTCATACTGTCTCTTTCATCTCATGTGTAAACTATGGACAAATACATGACTAAACGTGTTTAGTTGCTTTTCCCAGAATGCTTTGTGCCACGATATGCAAATAACGGGGACTATGATTGGCTCCCTGACATTACCCACACTGCGACTGATGCTACCCATTTCACTACCCAACAAAGACCCATAATATGCGTGTGTCTGTCTGTCTGTCTGTCAAAGTATGTGTGTGTGTGTCTGTGTGTGTCTGTGTCTGTCTGTCTGTGTGTGAAAGTGTGTGTGTGTCTGTCTGTCTGTCTGTCATGTAACTTGCACATCTGTGAGGGCACCACTAATGCAGAAAGAGATGTACACGTATTGTTTATTTTCCATATATATGTATGTATGTATGTATGCATGTCCAATTGCTTTGACAATACAAATGAATTGAATTGAGAGGGAGAGAGAGAGAGTAAGAGAGAGAGAGAGAGACAGACAGACAGACAGACAGACAGAGAGACACACACACACACACACACACACACACACACAGAGAGCCAGCCAGCCAGCCAGCCAGCTCAGCGATGACATGACGAGCCTCTCTCAGCTTACTGCTATGACAGCACAGAGCACGTACATTCCGTTTAACAAATCGTTAAACAAAAAAGGTTATAAACACATTGACTACAATACCGGTTAGTAAGACGAAGGTGAGTCTCTCATTAGTATTGTTAGTCAGACATTCAATAACTACGCAGGTTAGTATTTATGTCAGGTAACTTCTCGTTATATATATATCAGTCTCATTTACGTTTAGGTGCCGAGAAAGATCCTATTTGTTACCACAATTTCCCTTAACTGATTATTATTCAATGATTAAGGATAGGCAGGGCCACCAATAATCTAATGTCTATTAACTTGTGTCAATTTCAGACTAAACAGTTAAACAGGAATGAGAAGATATTTCTCGGCGTTGACAGATTTTATTTCTAAAATTATCAACAAAACAGTTTAATGCAACACACATTTATATTTAAGAAAACTAAATGATATTACACATTCTAGAGTTATGAATCACAGATTAACATTTGTAATTGATTTCTCAAATGTCATGAATCACAAACTCCAAACTGTTAAACTTATGTGAACTTCGTCGCAGAGAGGCCTCTCTGGCTTCGGGCTCAGATAACAGCACACGGCACGAGGTCCGTGTGGTTTGGAACAAAGGCAGTCCGGTTCGGCTTTGTCCAAGAACTTCCACTCAGTCGATGCACCTGGAAGTTGGGGTTTCGCGAATGTAGAGTCTTTTCCAAACAGATTTTCCATTGGTTTGAAGGCTCCAAGGTTGTGCACAAAATCTTCTTTGTAAGCAGGGTTCCACCGTAGTTACTTGAAGACGAAGTCTTTGAGGAAAGCAGGGCCCTGTTTGTTCCAAGGGTCAAGTTTCTTAAGACTCAAATAGCTATTTAAGTGACTGACACTTTCGTATTCAGTCGACTTAGTCAATTGTCCAGCTGTAAAACTCCACTGATCAGGTGGGTCTGTAAAGTTATTTATTTAATAAAGTCCTTTAAAATAATTCTTCGCTCAATCTCCTTCTCCCAGTTTAACTCTTCTGTTGCCGGCAAAGACTTGGTTGGTTTCTGATTCCGGTTCTGGCAACAGAGCTACAGGTTGAGCTGTGGCAGCGAGTTTCTGGTTCAGGTGAGAGAGAGAGAGAGAGAAAGACTGTCCGCTGTTCCTTATAGTCTGTCAGATCAGTAGGTGATTGGTCCCTGAGTTCTTGAGATTGGATTTCGGTTTCAGCCCCCAGTGTCCTATTGGAGGGAGGCTTTATTTATGACTGATGTCAATCCATGCCATCTTTTGGAAATGCCGGTTGGCCTGGGTTCGTAGCTCTATGTCGGGATTTCGGCTCTCATCCACTTCAAAGAGTTTTTATCACCAACAGGCCCCTTTCTCCAGACATCTCATAGCAGAATTCCAAACTATTTGGCCTCTTCTCGGTGCCATCCTCCCCAAAACTGTCACTTTGATGCAAACCAGTTCCAAGCTGATGAGCTAAGGAAATCTGATAACTTTGGGGGGGGAGAGGTCTTCTTTAGAACAGTGCTTCAGCTCAGAGCCCAAATGCTCTTATCCAAATACACCCAACATAACGCTACATATGTATGTATGTATGTATATATGTGTAGAAGGAAAATTAGAAATTATTTTCTTACACCTGTTTTTCTCTCTTGTATACTTAAGAAAGATACGGTCAAGCTAGAAGGTCAGCCCAGAAGATAGTTTGATTTCTGTTTGTTATTTACGATGAGAACCTTGGAGACAATGTCAAACGGTATGACCTACGTGCCTGTTCCCTAAAACCATGTGTTGACCTATGAACTCTGTTCTATAATGATATATGTTCTGCTTAGTTAGCCTTTAAGATAACATAGTAATGACTTTCTAGCATGTATGGATGTATGTATGTATGTATATATATATATATATATATATATATATATATATATATGTATGTATGTATGTCCAATTGCTTTGACAATACAAATGAATTGAATTGAGAGGAAGAGAGAGAGAGAGAGAGAGAGAAAGAGAGAGAGAGAGACAGACAGACAGACAGACAGCTCAGCGATGACATCACGAGCCTCTCTCAGCTGACTGCTATGACATCACAGAGCACGTACATTCCGTTGCTTGTCGTCTGTCAACCACTCAGTCACTGCTAGCCAGACTGTCCCTAAGACAAAGTGTACAATACTTCAATTATATCTCCACCAGACAGATAAAGAGTATTAAGAGCTACGATGAAGTTACCCAGGAGACGTAAAAACTTGCATCACCTGGTATTTCCTGGAGGTCACCCATCCAAGTACTAACCAGGCCCTGGCCCGTTTAGTTTCCAAGGTCTGACGAGATCGGGCACGTTCAGGACGGTGTGGCCACAAGCCAAGAGGCCTGGCTGCATGATGTCTCTAAAAGGCTGGAGGGTATTGACGGAACTTCCAGCAGAAAAAAAAAAAAAAAAAAAAAAAAAGAAAAATGGATGGAAAAATATCAGTGCAGCAAAGGGTGTTGACAGTAGCTGGGTACGTGTACAATACTTCAATTATATCTCCTCCAGACAGATAGAGAGTATTAAGAGCTACGATAAAGTTACCCAGGAGACGTAAAAGCTTGCAGCACCAGGTATTTCCAGGATGTCTCACATTCAAGTACTGACCAGGTCCTGCCCCGTTTAGCTTCCGAGATCTGACGAGATCGGGCGCGTTCAGGACGGTGTGGCCGCAAGCCGAGACGCCAGGCTGCATGATGTGTCTTAAAGGCTGGAGGGTATTGACGGAACTTCCAGCAAAAAAAAAAAGAAAAAAGAAAAATGGAGGGAAAAATATTAGTGCAGCAATGGGTGTTGAAATTAGCCGGGTACGTGTACAATTCTTCAATTATATCTCCTCCAGACTGAAAGAGAGTATTAAGAGCTACGATGAAGTTACCCAGGAGACGTAAAAAGCTCGCAGCACCTGGTATTTCCAGGAGGTCACCCATCCAAGTACTGACCAGGCCCTGCCCCGTTTAGAATCTGAGATATGACGAGATCGGGCGCGTTCAGGACGGTGTGGCCGCAAACCAAGAGGCCTGGCTGCATGATGTCTCTTAAAGGCTGGAGGGTATTGACGGAACTTCCAGCAAAAAAAAAAGAAAAAAGAAAAATGGAGGGAAAAATATCAGTGCAGCAAAGGGTGTTGAAAGTAGCCGGGTACGTGTACAATTCTTCAATTATATCTCCTCCAGACAGAAAGAGAGTATTAAGAGCTACGATGAAGTTACCCAGTAGACGTAAAAAGCTTGCAGCAGCTGGTATTTCCAGGAGGTCACCCATTCAAGCACTAACCAGGCCCTGTCCCGTTTAGCTTCCGAGATCTGACGAGATCGGGCGCGTTCAGGACGGTGTGGCCGCAAACCGAGAAGCCTGGCTGCCTGATGTCTCTTAAAGGGTGGCGGGTATTGACGGACCTTCCAGCAAAAAAAAAAGAAAAAAGAAAAATGGAGGGAAAAATATCAGTGCAGCAAAGGGTGTTAGAAAGTTTATTCCAGACTTTGTTTAAAATAGAATGATTATGTAAGATTAGTTACAACTCCAGTGTGAGTTAGGTTTTGTTTTCAGATTTGTTTTGTTTGAAGTAAACATACAGGCACAGCCCTGTATTTGCAACCTCCTCCCTGGGTCATGACTGGTTTTTACTCCTAAGAAGATCACAGAGAAGACCCGCACATGTGTACAGCCAAGGCGTTTTGTCACATTTGGTGTAGAATGCGGGCAGCACCTCATGAAACCCAGACTGGCTGAGTGAATTTTTTTATCCAAAAAAAAAAAACTACAGGCTGTAATAGCCCAACAGGAAGCGACCAGGGTGCAGCAGGTGGCTCACCAGGATGCTATGCGGATGCATCAGGAAGCACTGCAGGTCCAGCATGATACAAATAAAATGTTTAGAGAAGAGCAGGAAAAGGTGACTAAAGAGCTGAAAGAGAGTGTTGAAGCACTTGCAACCAGGATTGGGCCACAGGGGGCTGCAACCCATTCCACTCCCCGCACCAATCACTTTCTGCAGAAAATGACAAAACAGGACGATGTTGAGGCCTTCCTTATGACCTTTGAGAGGACAGCGGAGAGAGGGATGGCCAAAAGATTCCTGGGCAGGGCTTGTGGCACCTTATCTGGCAGGGGATGCACAGAAAGCGTACTTTGATCTGGAGCTGAAGGACGCCCAGGACTATGATAAATTGAAAGCGGAGATAATGACCCGATTGGGCGTGACCACCGCAGTGAGGGCACATCGGTTTCAGCAGTGGGCCTACCAACCAGGACAACCAATCCGAACGCAGATGTTTGATCTGATCCATCTGGCCAGGAAATGGCTACAGCCAGAGGTCCATTCATCAGCCGAGGTGGTGGAGGCCATAGTCCTTGACAACTACCAACGCTGTTTGCCCAAGGACGATCGACGCTGGGTTGGCCAGAATGAGGTGCTGTCCGCTGACACCTTGGTGGCCATTGTAGAGCGGTTCTATACAGCCGGAGCAGCAGAGCATGTACCGGAGGTTAAAAACTCGTTCCCCAGGCCATGACGAGCCAGCGGACCGGGTAAGATGGTTCCAAAGTACTCTGGGAAACATGACGCGCTGGGTTGGAAGAAAAGAGCAAGACTGGGGGGGGCAAAGGTGGGGCCTAAAGCCGAGACTAAGGGTTATAGGGGGTCACCATCACAACCAATTGTCTGCTACAATTGTGACAAAGTAGGACATATTGCGGCCCACTGCCCAGGTAGAGAGGAACCAATGCAATGTAATGTGTGTGATATGGGGAAAGAGAAACCGGTATTTTATGCCTGCCCTGTTGGGACGGATGTTTTCATAGGCGGAGTACCTAATCCAAAACACATGTGTACAGTGATAGTCGATGAGAAAGAAGTGGCTGCTCTGCTCGACTCTGGCAGTATGGTTACACTGGTCACAGAAAAATTAGTAGCGACCAACAAGCTGGATAGACATCAGGAGCTCAGTATCACATGCACACATGGTGACACACGCCCCTATCCCACAGCCCTTGTAAACATACAGACAGAGGCCGGGAAACTAGATTACGAAGTCGGTGTGGTACCCAACATGCCATATGATGTGATACTGGGACGATATTTTCCTAATTTTGGAAAACTAGATAGAAAACATAGTAAATTGGAAATGCACACTGAAAACTGTAAGCCAGAAGTTGCCTCGATCCCACAACTAGAGCTAAAAGTAGACCTGGTTCCAGTTGAGTCGACAGTGAAGGTTTTGGTTGGGGAAAATTAAACTGAAAACATAGGGGTGGAATGTAGTGACGTAGATGACCCTATGGAGGGTGAGGAACCCAGCACTAGCAGGGTGGGTGAGAATCCATTCATAGAGACCCCTGAAGCTGACAATGTAGAAGTGTCAGTGTTAGAGGGACTCCCCACTGATTTTGGCAGCGCACAGGTGCGAGATCTCACTCTACACTATGCTAAAGAAAATGTGAAGGTAGTAAATGGGACCCCTATGACTACTGCAGACCCGCCAACAGCTTATCCTTATTTTATGGTAAAAAATGACCTATTGTACCGTGTAAATAAGATAGGGGTGGACATTGTGGAGCAATTGCTAGTTCCCACCCCATTCAGACGAACAGTTCTCAATCTGGCACATGGGCATATCCTGGGGGGACATCTGGGGATGGACAAAACCAAGGATAGACTCCTGAGGAGGTTTTACTGGCCAGGCGTACATGCAGACGTGACAGAACATTGTAGCTCATGTCCTGAATGTCAACTACATGCTCCTAAACCAGCCTTCAGAAGCCCACTGGTCCCTTTGCCCATCATAGAGACCCCCTTTGCTAGGATAGCTATGGATGTGGTGGGACCTCTCCCGAAATCAGCCAGAGGGCATCAGTATATACTGGTTATTTTGGATTATGCCACCAGGTACCCAGAAGCCATTCCACTGCGGACCATGGCTTCAAAAGGTATTGCAAAAGAGCTAATGTTGATGTGTAGTAGGGTGGGGATACCGAGGGAGATATTAACAGATCAGGGCACACCCTTTATGTCTAAGGTTATGACCGATCTGTGTAAATTGTTGCAGGTTAAGCAGTTGAGAACATCAGTCTACCACCCACAAACAGATGGGTTGGTTGAGAGATTTAATAGGACCCTGAAGTCCATGCTAAGAAAGGTAATCGATAAGGATGGGAAAAATTGGGAATTCATGCTGCCCTACTTGATGTCTGCCATTAGGGAAGTCCCACAGGCTTCCCTGGGCTTTTCGCCTTTTGAACTGTTATATGGGAGGCACCCCAGGGGGATATTAGACATAGCCCGTGAAACGTGGGAACACGAGTCCACTCCTTTCCGGAGTGTAGTCGAGCACATCAATGCTATGCAAGAGAGAATAGCCACAGTCACTCCCATTGTGAGAGAGCACCTAAGGCAGGCACAGGAACACCAACAATTCGCCTATAATCGTCAGGCTACACTGAGGGTGTTCCAGCCTGGTGATAGGGTGTTGGTGTTGGTTCCCACTGTAGAATGTAAATTTCTGGCTACGTGGATGGGACCTTATGAGATTATAGAGCGAATACGGGAAGTGAACTATAAGGTTCAGCAACCCGGCCGCCGACCCCCAGAACAAATATATCATGTCAACTTAATAAAAGCCTGGAAGGACAGGGAAGTGTTGATGTTGACTTACCCCCCTCAGCCACTAGGGACACCGAAGGTGAATATTGCAGCTGCCTTGTCACCTGACCAGTTGAAGGAGGTGAACGACTTGATAATACGTAATAGGGAAGTTTTCTCAGGCATACCGGGGCGTACCCATTTAGTCTCTCACAACATTGTGTCTCTCCCAGGAAAGAAGGTAAATATGAGGCCTTACAGGGTACCAGAAGCTCGCAGGAACACTATTAGAAATGAGGTTAAGGAAATGCTGGAGGCAGGGGTTATTGAAGAATCCCACAGTGAGTGGTCCAGCCCTATAGTCATGGTTTCCAAACCTGATGGCTCCTGGAGATTCTGTAATGATTTTAGAAAGGTTAATGAAATTTCAAAGTTTGATGCATACCCAATGCCCCGAGTAGATGAATTGTTAGAGAATATTGGGAATGCTCGCTATATTTCAACTATTGACTTAGCCAAGGGCTACTGGCAGATTCCCTTGACCCCGGGTGCCAAAGAAAAAACAGCCTTTGCAACCCCAGATGGTCTGTTTCACTACACAGTGATGCCCTTTGGCCTGCATGGTGCTCCTGCCACCTTTCAAAGGTTGATGGACCACATACTTAGACCACACAGGACGTATGCGGCAGCATATTTAGATGATGTGGTCATTCACAGTCCAGATTGGGAATCACATTTGTCTCAGCTCCAAGCGGTATTGGATTCAATACATGCAGCAGGCCTGATGGCTAATCCAACCAAATGCAATTTGGGGTTGGAAGAGGCCAAATACTTGGGCTATACAGTAGGGAGGGGTATGGTGAAACCCCAAATATCCAAGGTTGAAGCCATAAACTCTTGGCCTAGGCCTGTCAATAAAAAGCAGGTTAGGGCATTTTTAGGGTTAACTGGGTATTACCGGAGGTTTATTCCCAACTATGCTACCTTAGCGGCCCCTCTGACTGATATGACTAAGGCTACAGAACCCAATATGGTTAGATGGGGTGATACAGCAAACCGGGCTTTCCGGAGCCTACAGGAGGCGCTCTGCCGCAACCCCGTTTTAATGGTACCTGACTTTCAGAAAGAATTTATAGTCCAGACGGACGCCTCTGAGGTGGGGATCGGAGTGGTTTTGTCCCAAAGAATGGGTGATCACGAACACCCGGTGTTGTTCCTTAGCAGAAAGTTGGAATCCAATGAAATAAATTATTTGGTAGTTGAAGAAGAATGTTTGGCAGTGAAGTGGGCTTTGGACAGTCTTCGATACTATTTGTTGGGCAGGCACTTCACCCTGATCACTGACCATGCCCCCCTCACTTGGATGCATCGTTCGAAAGACAGGAATGCCCGTGTGATGAGGTGGTTTTTGAGTCTCCAACATTTTCATTTCACCCTGCAGCACAGGCCAGGGAAGGCCATGGGGAATGTTGATGGGCTGTCCCGGGTGCATGCTTTTTTGCGGCTGTCGCTCGACCTATGGGGTCGCAGCTGGGGGGGAGGATGTGGGACAAACCAAGGGGCAGGGTCATACATGGCAGACATGTCAGGCCAGGTCTGCTGCAAGGTCTGCACTCTAGGGAAGAAAACCGACCCTAGACAACTACACTCCCCAGAAACCCTCAGGCAGCCTAATGTGGTCACTTGGTGCTACTTCCTCAATTATTCACCAAGTATATAAGGCGGAAAGATAGAGTCAAGCTAGAAGGTCAGGCCAGAAGCTAGTTTGATTTCTGTTTGTTATTTACGATGAGAACCTTGGAAACAATGTCAAACGGTATGACCTACGTGCCTGTTCCCTAAAACCATGTGTAGACCTATGGACTCTGTTCTATAATGATATATGTTCTGCTTAGTTAGCCTTTAAGACAACATAGTAATGACTTTCTAGCATGTATGCATGTATGTATGTGTATATATATATATATATATATATGTATGTATGAATGTATGTATGTCCAATTGCTTTGACAATACAAATGAATTGAATTGAGAGGGAGAGAGAGAGAGAGAGAGAGAGAGAGAGAGAGACAGACAGACTGAAAAACAGACAAACAGACACACACACACACACACAGACATACACACACACACACAGAGCCAGCCAGCCAGCCAGCTCAGCGATGACATCACGAGCCTCTCTCAGCTGACTGCTATGACATCACAGAGCACGTACATTCCGTTGCTTGCCGTCTGACAACCACTCAGTCACTGCCAGCCAGACTGGCTGGCTGGCTGGATGTGGGGGATGCTTGCTGCTGCTGCGTACCTTAGCAAGCTTATTTGCTTGACCGGCCTTCCAACTCCTCTGCCCACATGCCCACCTATGCCCGATCTGCTGTTCACCTGGTCACAGCTCCGCCCCAACAAGGCAGATTCTCCCAAAAATGGTACAAACTGATCCACGTTCCCCTCCACGGAAAGCTTTAGCCCAAAATAAGGGACAAATTCTGTAACAACATAAAGGATGCCCACCCAACCTGTGACAAAACTGAGAAAAAAGAAAAACACCAGTCCTCCTGGGGGAGGGACACACAGCCACCCTGGCTGCCCAATATGTCAGCGCCTACCACAGCCTGAGGGACACAGTGACACACGAGCACCGGCTGTAAATATAATGTAAATACTTGTTTGTTATGCATGTCATTGTATTTCAAAAAAGGAATCTGGAAATTTTTTTACATTTTCATTTTCTGTACTTCATTACATCTTATTGTGATTCATAATTCTATTATTTATTTTCCGTGTAGATGTATGTATGTATGTATATATGTATGTATGTATATGTATGTATGTCCAATTGCTTTGACAATACAAATTAATTGAATTGAGAGGGAGAGAGAGAAAGAGAGAGAGAGAGAGAGAGAGAGAGAGGAATATGAGCTCCTAAAAAACATTTGTTTTTATACATAAGCGGATTTAATTTGTGATTTACAAATGAATATATAGCACTATAAACATACACAGAAGACATGGAATAGAAATTCAGAAGAAAAAGTATTCAAAAAATAATAATTTTAAGAGAAACACAAAAAGAAGAAAGCAGAGAGACAGTTCAGGAAGAAAAGTCAGAAAAGAAAAGCTGAAGACAAGAATTGGAGGTAAGAGACAAATAATTAAACAAAAAAATATGTATTAATAAAATAAATAAGCATTCTCAGTAGTTGACTCAGCCAATGAAAATGCAGAGCTCCGATTTGAATAGAGTGACAGTAGGAGAGAGCCCAATTGCCACTGAGACTGATAGAAATCTATCGAACAGCAGTCTGACTGCAGAGCTGCCTTTTGAAATCCGATACCCTGAAGACATTCGCTCTGCACAGGCTAAGAAGGACTACAAACAAGCTGTGATGAGAGCATCTCCTGAGACCCTCATCCTAGACTACACCGGTAAAGGAGAAAACAGGGTCAAGAACAATCTACTGTTCTACACCGCCTTTCACAAAACCCTGTGCCAGACATACCCCAATAACAACAAGAGGGGCATTAGCAGAGGCAGGCAGATCTCAGTGCTGGTAGAGAAAGACACAGACAGTGTGATGCTCACTTTTAATGTATACCACAACGGGACCATCATGGTGCAGGGCAGCGAGAGCAGCCTGGACCAATTAGCTCTCGGCTTCCACACCTCAAAGCAGCAGACTGAGGTAGAGAAACAAGAGCCAGAGCCGGCCACCCTGCAGTCTGCCCCCAGCCACACGGAGCCAGACAGTGCCCCATCTCCCACAGACTGCCCCCCTGTCTCCCCAAAACTCTCCAGCAACATTAAAACACAAAAGGAATGCCTATCAGTGCTGGAGCTGGAGTTTGCGGAGTTCAGGGAGCAGACCTTGAGCACCCTGGCCCAGACCTCCTTGTGCGATCAGCTCCGGGATGAGATGCACAGACTAAAGATGCAGCACAAGGCTGAGATCCATGAGCTGAGAGCAGCAGTGAGAGACCTGGAGGAGCAGAGCCAAACCCTGAGGACGGAGCTGCGCAGAGCGAGGGAGGAGCTGACCAGGACACCCCAGCACAGCCAGCTAAGGAGCCTGCAGAGCCAGCTGGAGGAGCTAAGAGAGGAGCTACACATCACTGGAGCACAGAGACTGCACTGCACTGACCCCACAACACCTCCAACCCCTGACGCACCCACTGATCCACCCACACTCCCCACCACTCCTGACACACCCACTATCACCAGACCTGCCACTAATACACAACCCCCTGAAACGCCACTCCCCCAAAACACACCCGCTGCCCCCACCACTCCCGACGCAAACCCGGAGTGGCAGGTCAACGCAGAGGTGGTCATTCTGAGCGAATCCAATGGGAAGTTCCTGGTTGAGAGGCGCCTCTTCCCTGGGCGAAAAGTGAAAAAGCTTTGGTGCTCCACAGCACAGAGAGCCCTGGAGCTGCTCTCCAAGAGGAGGCTTTGCCAAGTCAAACACATCCTCATCCACACCGGCACTAACGACCTGAGTGCCCGCAGGGGCGATGTGGCCTCAGCCCTGAGACAGGTAGCAACGAAAGCCACAGAGGAATTCCCAACTGCCAAAATTTCCATCTCCACACTGCTGCCCCGCACAGACGTGCCCCTGCACATCATCCAGGCCATCAACGCAGAAGTGTCCCGAAGATGTGCCCTCCTCCCCAACGTCCACCTGGCACACCACTGAGACATCCAGCCACATCACCTGTATGACCACGTCCACCTCAACAAGACGGGTGTGAGGATCATCTCAAAGGTCCTCAAGGACACAACCCTGGGCCGAAACCCCACACACCCCCACCTCGAGACCAGTAGCAAACCCCCCAGCCCCCGGCCACATCCCCAGCCACCGGCTCCACCCCAGCCCCAGCCCCTGAGACCCCGCGGCCCCATTCCCCACCCCCCCATCCCCAGAGGGCCCGTCCAGCACAGCAGAGCGGACAGCCGGGGACCAGCACAGCCACACAGCCACGCAGCAGCGGCTTCCAGAGCCTGGAGGCCCGATGCTGCCCAGCTGGCCCAGATAAGGCAACTCCTCAGTGTCATCTGTACCACACTGCTGAGTTAACTGAGCCTCAACACACATATATATGGTTGTGGAGATGGAGAGTAAGAAAAAATGTGATTTAATTATTCTGATATTTTGATGCAAAGATAAAATCTTTGAGTGATTATTATGTATATCCATATATAATTATTAATAGTAATATAATATCAGTTGTAGACCACAAATTAAACTTTCTTATGTAGAAGAGACAAGTATAATAAAATATATTAACATGTCCTTTAAAATAAGCAGTTGGAATATGCAGGGTTTACGCTCCTCAACTTTTGGAATGAAGAGCACAGGCCCTGAACTGATCAACACTGTAAATAGTTCAGATGTTTTCATTCTTGTAGAGACTTGGTGCTGTGCAGATATGTCTATACACTGGATGGATACAATGGATACAGGGAGCTGATTGTGCCCTCCTATAAAAAACCCAAAGTCAGGTGTGGCAGGGCCTCGTGGGGGATTATCGTGTGGTACAGGGAGGAGCTCCGAGCAGCCCTATGCCCAGTACAGAGAGGAGACACACACCTGTGGATGAAAATCAGAAAAGACACCCTACAAAATAACACAGATATATACCTATGTGCAATTTATATGCCACCCGCAGACTCCCCCTACTATAATGAGGAAGGCTTTCATGAGCTTCAAAACGAAATCTGCCACTTCCAGACCCTGGGCTCTGTACTGCTGTGTGGCGATCTCAATGCCAGGACTGGCAGAGAGATGGACTACATCAATACAGAGGGGAACACACACCTGTTCGGAGACTCCCCGCTGTGCCACACACACACCTCCACACTGACACAGCCACGACAGCGTGGTAAACAAGAGCAGGAAGCAGGTAGTGCGCCTATGTAAAAGCCTGGGTCTATATATCATCAATGGCAGGACCAGGGGGTACTCTCTGGGGAGATTCACATACTGCTCGGCTCTGGGCAGCAGTGTGGTGGACTACGCCATAACTGACCTGGACCCACAAGCCAACAATGCGTTTATAGTCAGACAACAATCTCCACTATCAGACCACAGCCAAATAACACTTTACCTAAAAAGATCAGCGCAGCCACAAGTCAGAGCCAAACTTCCCACAAAACTGGTCTCCCTGCCACCCAGTTAGAGATGGTCAGAGCCCAGCACAGAGAACTACACAAGAGCCCTGAATAGTGATGAGATTGAAAACATGTTAGACAGATATCAATCCTCACACTATCAAATAAACCAAAACGGAATAAACTCAGCCACCAAAACACTGAATGAAATATTTGAGAGACTGGCTTTAAAATCAAACATTAAAACAATTAAAAACCAAAATATGAAATCGTCTAAAAGAAAAAAAGAACAGTGGTGTGACCAGGAGTGTGAAACTTCTAGGAAACACCTGAGACATCTCTCCAACACTAAACACAGAGAGCCCGACAACCAGGAGGCTCGCCTCAGCTACTGCCAGGCCCTGCGGCACTACAAGCAACTCCTCAGTAAGAAAAAAGACCACTATATGGGCAGAATAAATACCCCAAAAACAAAAAATGAAATACCAATTCAAAATGGAGAAATCTGGAAAACACACTTTGAAAAACTTTACCAAAATGTTGAAAACAATCCAAAGCCAGAACAGGTTAAAATATTAAAAAACCTAAATAAATTGGAAGAAATCATTAAGAATAACCAAAATCCCTTAGATAACCCATTTACAATACAGGAACTAAAACATTAACTCAAAATCCTCAAACCCAGGAAAGCCAGCGGCCCCGACAGCATCAGCCCTGAGATGCTGAAGCACAGCAGCCCGCAGCTGCAGGAGGCTCTGCTCAAACTCTTTAACCTGGTGCTGAGAGCCGGGTGTTTCCCTGAGGTCGGGAATCAAGGATTGATCACCCCGATTTTTAAAAGTGGAGACAAATTAGACCCCAATAACTACTGGGGCAGCTGTGTGAGCAGTAACCTGGGGAAGGTGTTCTGCAGTATCATCAACGCCCAGATACTGGCCTTCCTTACCAAGCACAGTGTCCTGAATAAGAGTCAGATTGGCTTCCTACCAAAACACCGCACAACCGATCATATTTACACTCTACACACCCTCATAAATAAATATACCCAAAACAATAAAGGAAAAATATTTGCCTGTTTTGTAGACTTTAGAAAGGCATTTGACTCAATCTGGCACAAGGGATTATTTTATAAACTTCTACAGAGTGGTGTAGGGGGTAAAGTTTATGACATCATTAAATCAATGTATTCTGAAAACAAATGCGGAGTTCAAATTGGCAACTCAAGAACAGAGTTCTTCACTCAGGGGCGGGGAGTGAGACAGGGCTGCAGTCTGAGTCCAACACTGTTCAACATCTACATCATCGAGTTGGCCACAGTGTTGGAGCAGTCTGACGCCCGCAGCCTAACTCTCCATGACACAGAGATCAAGTTCCTGCTCTACGCAGACGACCTGGTGCTGCTGTCGCCCACAGAGCAGGGGCTTCAGCAGAACCTGGCGCTGCTAGAGCAGTACTGTCAGAAATGGGCCCTGGCAGTCAATCTGGACAAGACCAGAGTTATGGTTTTCCAGAAAAAAGCCCCATCTCAGGGAAACAGGTACCGCTTCACTCTGGGCAGCACTGGATTAGAGCACTGCACCAGATACAACTACCTTGGCCTGACCATCAGTGCGTCAGGGAGCTTCAGCCTGGCTATAAACGCATTAAAAGACAAGGCACGCCGGGCATTTTATGCCATAAAGACACAATTTGGGAAAACAACAATACCAATAACTATTTGGATTAAAATATTAAACTCCATCATCCAACCAATCCTGCTATATGGGAGCGAAGTGTGGGGTCCCCTCATGAACCTCAATAACAGCAATTGGGACAAAAGCCCCATGGAAATATTCCACCTAGAATTTAATAAAAACATCTTACACGTACACAGAAACGCCCCCACGGCTCTGAGGCTCACAGAGCCCGAACACACAATGACCAAAACAACTACAATTGGGAAAATTGACATGTACCTGAAAAGCAAATACACAAAAGATTAGAGACACGAATTAGAATTACAAAACAAATTGGAATGCTACCGGGCCCTGAATAGAAACATTACATTGGCTGAATACTTAAAAATCCAAAATATAAAAGAGAGACAAAATCTAACTAAATACAGGCTCAGTGACCACAGCCTCGCCATTGAAAAAGGCCGCTACAGAAAATTCTGGGTTGCCAGAGAAGAGCGGCTGTGCAGCCAGTGTGACCTAGGGGAGGTCGAAACACAGGCGCATTTCCTGCTGTCCTGCCCTAAATACACAAAAATCAGGGAGACATACTTTAAAATATTAAAAATGCATATCCCTGAGTTCAGCATGATCCCCGATTGCTGCAAACTCCCCGTCCTGCTGGGAGAGGAGGAGCGCACTGCCTTCTTAGCAGCGCAATATGTATCCACCTGCCACAGCCTGCGAGACAGTGTGTAGACACCAGCCTGTGGCACTCCATTTGCAAAACAAAATAAAAACAGTGATTTTTCTGATGTCATGACACAAATTTTGATACAAACAACAAATATGGTTTATATCCTACTTAATTTTATTTCAATGTGTACTATATTTGTTCCACTGAATCTTGTATTGCAATGTTTTGTCTTGATTGATAGAACATTTGTATCTGCTTTGGCAATATTGTGATAGATCATGCCAATAAAGCACCTTTGAATTGAATTGAAATGAATTGACAGACAGACAGACACACGCACACACACACACACACACACACACACACACACACACAGAGCCAGCCAGCCAGACAGCCAGCCAGCTCAGCCATGACATCACGAGCCTCTCTCAGCTGACTGCTATGACATCACAGAGCACGTACATTCCGTTGCTTGCCGTCTGTCAACCACTCAGTCACTGCCAGCCAGACTGGCTGGCTGGCTGGATGGGGGGGCTGCTTGCTGCTGCTGCGTATCTTAGCAAGCTAATTTGCCTGACCGGCCTTCCTACTCCTATGCCCAAATGCCCACCTAAGCCTCGTTTGTAATGCATGTCATTGTATTTCAAAAAGGAATCTGGAAATAGTAAACCTATTTTCTTTATTTGAATGTATTAAAGATCACATTTTATTACATTTTCTTTTTCTGTACTTCATTACATTATATTGAGATTCATAATTCTATTATTTATTTTCCGTATGTATGTATGTATGTATTATTGTATGGAAGGAAAGTTAGAAATGATTTTCTCAAACCTGTTTTTCTCTCTTGTATACTTAAGAAAGATAAGGTCAAGCTAGAAGGTCAGGAGGCCATAAGGTAGTTTGATTTCTGTTTGTTATTTACGATGAGAACCTTGGAGACAATGTCAAACGGTATGACCTACGTGCCTGTTCCTTAAAACCATGTGTAGATCTATGAACTCTGTTCTATAATGAAATATGTTCTGCTTAGTTAGCCTTTAAGATAACATAGTAATGATTTTCTAGCATGTATGTATGTATGTATGTATGTCCAATTGCTTTGACAATACAAATGAATTGAATTGAGAGGGAGAGAGAGAGAGAGAGAGAGAGAGAGAGAGACAGACAGACAGACAGACTGACAAACACAAACAGACACACACACACACACACACACACACACACACACACACACAGCCAGCCAGCCAGCCAGCCAGCCAGCTCAGCGATGACATCACAAGCCTCTCTCAGCTGACTGCTATGACATCACAGAGCATGAACATTCCGTTGCTTGCCGTCTGTCAACCACTCAGTCACTGCTAGCCAGACTGGCTGGCTGGCTGGATGGGGGGGCTGCTTGCTGCTGCTGCGTACCTTAGCAAGCTTATTTGCTTGACCGGCCTTCCTACTCCTCTGCCCACATGCCCACCTATGCCCGATCTGCTGTTCACCTGGATCACAGCTCCGCCCCAACAAGGCAGATCCTCCCAAAAATGGTACAAACTGATCCACGTTCCCCTCCACGGAAAGCTTTAGCCCAAAATAAGGGACACATTCTGCCCAATATGTCAGCGCCAACCACAGCCTGAGGGACACAGTGACACACGAGCACCGGCTGTAAATATAATGTAAATACTCGTTTGTAATGCATGTCATTGTATTTCAAAAAAGGAATCTGGAAATGGTATACCTATTTTCTTTATTTGTATGTATTAAAGATCACATTTTATTACATTTTCTTTTTCTGTACTTCATTACATCTTATTGTGATTCATAATTCTATTATTTATTTTCCGTGTATATGTATGTATGTATGTATTGTGACAAACCAAGGGGCAGGGTCATACATGGCAGATATGTCAGGCCAGGTCTGCTGCAAGGTGTGTACTCTAGGGTAGAATACCGACCCTAGGCAACTACACTCCCCAGAAACCCTCAGGCAGCCATTCTAGCACCTAATGTGGTCACTTGGTGTTACTTCCTCAATTATTCACCAGGTATATAAGGCGGGCCTGAGAGAGAGAGAAGTGAGAGACAATAGGGTGAGTTAACTGGAAAACAGAGGTAGCTCATAAGGAGAAAGCCAAGACTTATTTATTCCAGACTTTGTTTAAAATAGAATGATTATGTAAGATTAGTTACAACTCCAGTGTGAGTTAGGTTTTGTTTTCAGATTTGTTTTGTTTGAAGTAAACATACAGGCACAGCCCTGTATTTGCAACCTCCTCCCTGGGTCATGACTGGTTTTTACTCCTAAGAAGATCACAGAGAAGACCCGCACATGTGTACAGCCAAGGCGTTTTGTCACATTTGGTGTAGAATGCGGGCAGCACCTCATGAAACCCAGACTGGCTGAGTGAATTTTTTTATCCAAAAAAAAAAAAACTACAGGCTGTAATAGCCCAACAGGAAGCGACCAGGGTGCAGCAGGTGGCTCACCAGGATGCTATGCGGATGCATCAGGAAGCACTGCAGGTCCAGCATGATACAAATAAAATGTTTAGAGAAGAGCAGGAAAAGGTGACTAAAGAGCTGAAAGAGAGTGTTGAAGCACTTGCAACCAGGATTGGGCCACAGGGGGCTGCAACCCATTCCACTCCCCGCACCAATCACTTTCTGCAGAAAATGACAAAACAGGACGATGTTGAGGCCTTCCTTATGACCTTTGAGAGGACAGCAGAGAGAGGGATGGCCAAAAGATTCCTGGGCAGGGCTTGTGGCACCTTATCTGGCAGGGGATGCACAGAAAGCGTACTTTGATCTGGAGCTGAAGGACGCCCAGGACTATGATAAATTGAAAGCGGAGATAATGACCCGATTGGGCGTGACCACCGCAGTGAGGGCACATCGGTTTCAGCAGTGGGCCTACCAACCAGGACAACCAATCCGAACGCAGATGTTTGATCTGATCCATCTGGCCAGGAAATGGCTACAGCCAGAGGTCCATTCATCAGCCGAGGTGGTGGAGGCCATAGTCCTTGACAACTACCAACGCTGTTTGCCTAAGGACGTTCGACGCTGGGTTGGCCAGAATGAGGTGCTGTCCGCTGACTCCTTGGTGGCCATTGTAGAGCGGTTCTATACAGCCGGAGCAGCAGAGCATGTACCGGAGGTTAAAAACTCGTTCCCCAGGCCATGACGAACCAGCGGAACGGGTAAGATGGTTCCAAAGTACTCTGGGAAACATGACGCGCTGGATTGGAAGAAAAGAGCAAGACTGGGGGGGGCAAAGGTGGGGCCTAAAGCCGAGACTAAGGGTTATAGGGGGTCACCATCACAACCAATTGTCTGCTACAATTGTGACAAAGTAGGACATATTCCGGCCCACTGCCCAGGTAGAGAGGAACCAATGCAATGTAATGTGTGTGATATGGGGAAAGAGAAACCGGTATTTTATGCCTGCCCTGTTGGGACGGATGTTTTCATAGGCGGAGTACCTAATCCAAAACACATGTGTACAGTGATAGTCGATGAGAAAGAAGTGGCTGCTCTACTCGACTCTGGCAGTATGGTTACACTGGTCACAGAAAAATTAGTAGCGACCAACAAGCTGGATAGACATCAGGAGCTCAGTATCACATGCACACATGGTGACACACGCCCCTATCCCACAGCCCTTGTAAACATACAGACAGAGGCCGGGAAACTAGATTACGAAGTCGGTGTGGTACCCAACATGCCATATGATGTGATACTGGGACGATATTTTCCTAATTTTGGAAAACTAGATAGAAAACATAGTAAATTGGAAATGCACACTGAAAACTGTAAGCCAGAAGTTGCCTCGATCCCACAACTAGAGCTAAAAGTAGACCTGGTTCCAGTTGAGTCGACAGTGAAGGTTTTGGTTGGGGAAAATTAAACTGAAAACATAAGGGTGGAATGTAGTGACGTAGATGACCCTATGGAGGGTGAGGAACCCAGCACTAGCAGGGTGGGTGAGAATCCATTCATAGAGACCCCTGAAGCTGACAATGTAGAAGTGTCAGTGTTAGAGGGACTCCCCACTGATTTTGGCAGCGCACAGGTGCGAGATCTCACTCTACACTATGCTAAAGAAAATGTGAAGGTAGTAAATGGGACCCCTATGACTACTGCAGACCCGCCAACAGCTTATCCTTATTTTATGGTAAAAAATGACCTATTGTACCGTGTAAATAAGATAGGGGTGGACATTGTGGAGCAATTGCTAGTTCCCACCCCATTCAGACGAACAGTTCTCAATCTGGCACATGGGCATATCCTCGGGGGACATCTGGGGATGGACAAAACCAAGGATAGACTCCTGAGGAGGTTTTACTGGCCAGGCGTACATGCAGACGTGACAGAACATTGTAGCTCATGTCCTGAATGTCAACTACATGCTCCTAAACCAGCCTTCAGAAGCCCACTGGTCCCTTTGCCCATCATAGAGACCCCCTTTGCTAGGATAGCTATGGATGTGGTGGGACCTCTCCCAAAATCAGCCAGAGGGCATCAGTATATACTGGTTATTTTGGATTATGCCACCAGGTACCCAGAAGCCATTCCACTGCGGACCATGGCTTCAAAAGGTATTGCAAAAGAGCTAATGTTGATGTGTAGTAGGGTGGGGATACCGAGGGAGATATTAACAGATCAGGGCACACCCTTTATGTCTAAGGTTATGACCGATCTGTGTAAATTGTTGCAGGTTAAGCAGTTGAGAACATCAGTCTACCACCCACAAACAGATGGGTTGGTTGAGAGATTTAATAGGACCCTGAAGTCCATGCTAAGAAAGGTAATCGATAAGGATGGGAAAAATTGGGAATTCATGCTGCCCTACTTGATGTCTGCCATTAGGGAAGTCCCACAGGCTTCCCTGGGTTTTTCGCCTTTTGAACTGTTATATGGGAGGCACCCCAGGGGGATATTAGACATAGCCCGTGAAACGTGGGAACACGAGTCCACTCCTTTCCGGAGTGTAGTCGAGCACATCAATGCTATGCAAGAGAGAATAGCCACAGTCACTCCCATTGTGAGAGAGCACCTAAGGCAGGCACAGGAACACCAACAATTCGCCTATAATCGTCAGGCTACACTGAGGGTGTTCCAGCCTGGTGATAGGGTGTTGGTGTTGGTTCCCACTGTAGAATGTAAATTTCTGGCTACGTGGATGGGACCTTATGAGATTATAGAGCGAATACGGGAAGTGAACTATAAGGTTCAGCAACCCGGCCGCCGACCCCCAGAACAAATATATCATGTCAACTTAATAAAAGCCTGGAAGGACAGGGAAGTGTTGATGTTGACTTACCCCCCTCAGCCACTAGGGACACCGAAGGTGAATATTGCAGCTGCCTTGTCACCTGACCAGTTGAAGGAGGTGAACGACTTGATAATACGTAATAGGGAAGTTTTCTCAGGCATACCGGGGCGTACCCATTTAGTCTCTCACAACATTGTGTCTCTCCCAGGAAAGAAGGTAAATATGAGGCCTTACAGGGTACCAGAAGCTCGCAGGAACACTATTAGAAATGAGGTTAAGGAAATGCTGGAGGCAGGGGTTATTGAAGAATCCCACAGTGAGTGGTCCAGCCCTATAGTCATGGTTTCCAAACCTGATGGCTCCTGGAGATTCTGTAATGATTTTAGAAAGGTTAATGAAATTTCAAAGTTTGATGCATACCCAATGCCCCGAGTAGATGAATTGTTAGAGAATATTGGGAATGCTCGCTATATTTCAACTATTGACTTAGCCAAGGGCTACTGGCAGATTCCCTTGACCCCGGGTGCCAAAGAAAAAACAGCCTTTGCAACCCCAGATGGTCTGTTTCACTACACAGTGATGCCCTTTGGCCTGCATGGTGCTCCTGCCACCTTTCAAAGGTTGATGGACCACATACTTAGACCACACAGGACGTATGCGGCAGCATATTTAGATGATGTGGTCATTCACAGTCCAGATTGGGAATCACATTTGTCTCAGCTCCAAGCGGTATTGGATTCAATACATGCAGCAGGCCTGATGGCTAATCCAACCAAATGCAATTTGGGGTTGGAAGAGGCCAAATACTTGGGCTATACAGTAGGGAGGGGTATGGTGAAACCCCAAATATCCAAGGTTGAAGCCATAAACTCTTGGCCTAGGCCTGTCAATAAAAAGCAGGTTAGGGCATTTTTAGGGTTAACTGGGTATTACCGGAGGTTTATTCCCAACTATGCTACCTTAGCGGCCCCTCTGACTGATATGACTAAGGCTACAGAACCCAATATGGTTAGATGGGGTGATACAGCAAACCGGGCTTTCCGGAGCCTACAGGAGGCGCTCTGCCGCAACCCCGTTTTAATGGTACCTGACTTTCAGAAAGAATTTATAGTCCAGACGGACGCCTCTGAGGTGGGGATCGGAGTGGTTTTGTCCCAAAGAATGGGTGATCACGAACACCCGGTGTTGTTCCTTAGCAGAAAGTTGGAATCCAATGAAATAAATTATTTGGTAGTTGAAGAAGAATGTTTGGCAGTGAAGTGGGCTTTGGACAGTCTTCGATACTATTTGTTGGGCAGGCACTTCACCCTGATCACTGACCATGCCCCCCTCACTTGGATGCATCGTTCGAAAGACAGGAATGCCCGTGTGATGAGGTGGTTTTTGAGTCTCCAACATTTTCATTTCACCCTGCAGCACAGGCCAGGGAAGGCCATGGGGAATGTTGATGGGCTGTCCCGGGTGCATGCTTTTTTGCGGCTGTCGCTCGACCTATGGGGTCGCAGCTGGGGGGGAGGATGTGGGACAAACCAAGGGGCAGGGTCATACATGGCAGACATGTCAGGCCAGGTCTGCTGCAAGGTCTGCACTCTAGGGAAGAAAACCGACCCTAGACAACTACACTCCCCAGAAACCCTCAGGCAGCCTAATGTGGTCACTTGGTGCTACTTCCTCAATTATTCACCAAGTATATAAGGCGGAAAGATAGAGTCAAGCTAGAAGGTCAGGCCAGAAGCTAGTTTGATTTCTGTTTGTTATTTACGATGAGAACCTTGGAAACAATGTCAAACGGTATGACCTACGTGCCTGTTCCCTAAAACCATGTGTAGACCTATGGACTCTGTTCTATAATGATATATGTTCTGCTTAGTTAGCCTTTAAGATAACATAGTAATGACTTTCTAGCATGTATGCATGTATGTATGTCCAATTGCTTTGACAATACAAATGAATTGAATTGAGAGGGAGAGAGAGAGAGAGAGAGAGAGAGAGAGAGAGAGAGACAGACAGACTGAAAAACAGACAAACAGACACACACACACACACACAGACATACACACACACACACAGAGCCAGCCAGCCAGCCAGCTCAGCGATGACATCACGAGCCTCTCTCAGCTGACTGCTATGACATCACAGAGCACGTACATTCCGTTGCTTGCCGTCTGACAACCACTCAGTCACTGCCAGCCAGACTGGCTGGCTGGCTGGATGTGGGGGATGCTTGCTGCTGCTGCGTACCTTAGCAAGCTTATTTGCTTGACCGGCCTTCCAACTCCTCTGCCCACATGCCCACCTATGCCCGATCTGCTGTTCACCTGGTCACAGCTCCGCCCCAACAAGGCAGATTCTCCCAAAAATGGTACAAACTGATCCACGTTCCCCTCCACGGAAAGCTTTAGCCCAAAATAAGGGACAAATTCTGTAACAATATAATGGATGCCCACCCAACCTGTGACAAAACTGAGAAAAAAGAAAAACGCCAGTCCTCCTGGGGGAGGGACACACAGCCACCCTGGCTGCCCAATATGTCAGCGCCTACCACAGCCTGAGGGACACAGTGACACACGAGCACCGGCTGTAAATATAATGTAAATACTTGTTTGTTATGCATGTCATTGTATTTCAAAAATGGAATCTGGAAATAGTAAACCTATTTTCTTTATTTGTATGTATTAAAGATCACATTTTTTTACATTTTCATTTTCTGTACTTCATTACATCTTATTGTGATTCATAATTCTATTATTTATTTTCCGTGTAGATGTATGTATGTATGTATGTATGTATGTATGTATGTATGTATGTATATGTATGTATGTCCAATTGCTTTGACAATACAAATGAATTGAATTGAGAGGGAGAGAGAGAAAGAGAGAGAGAGAGAGAGAGAGAGAGAGAGAGAGAGAGAGAGAGGAATATGAGCTCCTAAAAAACATTTGTTTTTATACATAAGCGGATTTAATTTGTCATTTACAAATGAATATATACCACTATAAACATACACAGAAGACATGGAATAGAAATTCAGAAGGAAAAGTATTCAAAAAATAATAATTTTAAGAGAAACACAAAAAGAAGAAAGCAGAGAGACAGTTCAGGAAGAAAAGTCAGAAAAGAAAAGCTGAAGACAAGAATTGGAGGTAAGACCTTTCACCTATAGAGACAAATAATTAAACAAAAAAATATGTATTAATAAAATAAATAAGCATTCTCAGTAGTTGACTCAGCCAATGAAAATGCAGAGCTCCGATTTGAATAGAGTGACAGTAGGAGAGAGCCCAACTGCCACTGAGACTGATAGAAATCTATCGAACAGCAGTCTGACTGCAGAGCTGCCTTTTGAAATCCGATACCCTGAAGACATTCGCTCTGCACAGGCTATAAGGACTACAAACAAGCTGTGATGAGAGCATCTCCTGAGACCCTCATCCTAGACTACACCGGTAAAGGAGAAAACAGGGTCAAGAACAATCTACTGTTCTACACTCAGTACCCCACCGCCTTTCACAAAACCCTGTGCCAGACATACCCCAATAACAACAAGAGGGGCATTAGCAGAGGCAGGCAGATCTCAGTGCTGGTAGAGAAAGACACAGACAGTGTGATGCTCACTTTTAATGTATACCACAACGGGACCATCATGGTGCAGGACAGCGAGAGCAGCCTGGACCAATTATCTCTCGGCTTCCACACCTCAAAGCAGCAGACTGAGGTAGAGAAACACAAGCCAGAGCCAGCCACCCTGCAGTCTGCCCCCAGCCACACGGAGCCAGACAGTGCCCCATCTCCCACAGACTGCCCCCCTGTCTACCCAAACTCTCCAGCAACATTAAAACACTAAAGGAATGCCTATCAGTGCTGGAGCTGAAGTTTGCGGAGTTCAGGGACTAAAGATGCACCACAAGGCTGAGATCCATAAGCTGAGAGCAGCAGTGAGAGACCAGGAGGAGCAGAGCCAAACCCTGAGGACGGAGCTGCACAGAGCGAGGGAGGAGCTGACCAGGACACCCCAGCACAGCCAGCTGAGGAGCCTGCAGAGCCAGCTGGAGAAGCTAAGAGAGGAGCACAGAGACTGCACTGCACTGACCCCACAACACCTACAACCCCTGACGCACCCACTGACGCACCCACTGATCCACCCACACTCCCCACCACTCCTGACACCCCCACTATCACCAGACCTGCCACTAATACACAAACCCCTGAAACGCCACTCCCCTAAAACACACCCGCTGCCCCCACCACTCCCGACGCAAAACCCGGAGTGGCAGGTCAACACAGAGGTGGTCATTCTGAGCGACTCCAATGGGAAGTTCCTGGATGAGAGGCGCCTCTTCCCTGGGCGAAAAGTGAAAAAGCTTTGGTGCCCGACAGCACAGAGAGCCCTGGAGCTGCTCTCCAAGAGGAGGCTGTGCCAGGTCAAACACATCCTCATCCACACCGGCACTAACGACCTGAGTGCCCGCAGGGGCGATGCGGCCTCAGCCCTGAGACAGGTGGCAACGAAAGCCACAGAGGAATTCCCAACTGCCAAAATCACCATCTCCACACTGCTGCCCCGCACAGACGTGCCCCTGCACATCATCCAGGCCATCAACGCAGAAGTGTCCCGAAGATGTGCCCTCCTCCCCAACGTCCACCTGGCACACCACTGAGACATCCAGCCACATCACCTGTATGACCACGTCCACCTCAACAAGACGGGTGTGAGGAAGGTCCGTTTTTAGTGTTTCTCTGAACACATCCAAGCTTACCTAGGCGCTACATATTATTTTCAATTACCCGTAATTCTGATCTGTATTTTGGCTTGTTAATAGAAGTTATTGAAGTTGGACTCCTAATTCAAAATAACCAATATGTATCTCAACGTAATTTACTGACAGACATCACTCTTTATCACTTTCACTTTTGAAGGAACTGCTTTGTATTCTGTGTATTGTTTTATTGTAGTGCTGCTTCCTTTCTTGGCCAGGTTTTACTTGCAAAAGTGATTTTATTCTCAATGTAAGCTCAAAGTCAAATAGTTTAAATAAGAAAACAATGTATTGAAATGAGAACATCATGAACCTGTGTAATTGTGCTGAAGGACAAGCACTGAAAGCAGAGAGAATTTTGTGTTTGGCATTGAATAGCCTTAAAGAAAACTATGCCGTTTTTGGAAACTTTCATATTTAAGTTGAATGTAGGCAAAAACATTCCAGTCACTCTGAAGAGAGAATACAGTTTACTGTTCGAATAAGTAGCCCCTGAATTGAAGATAAAAATCAAAAGTGCTGTTCGTAATTAGTTTACACTTTTACATCAGATGTCTTGTTTTTGCGTTCCAAATTGAGGAGTTGTGGCATATAATGTAAATGAAGTTACTTCACTAGTAGTGCGATTTTTACGTTGTGTATGTGTGTTTGTATATATGAACTCATACATTTTTTAAAGATTGTATTTGGAAAACAAATTCAGGTATAGCACGTGTCCCCCTTTTGAATGGGTTCTATATATAACATTTTAAAACGAATGGTTCTGTGTAGAACGCTATGTTTGGGGGTTCTTCATGTAACCCCTTTGAAGGGGTTCTACATAGAACCATAAAGGGATCCACCAGAGCGATTACTCGAGGAACCCTTTATGGTTCTGTGCAGAACAATTTCTTCTAAGAGTGTGGAGTGTCGCCACACAATTTCTCTCAGAGGGCTTTTGACCAATGGCAATCCAATCCTGAATGACGTCACCACTATCCTGTTGTACTTTATGGGAGAGATGTATTAAGTAGTTTATAATGAGAAGAATAACAATAATCACCTGTTTTTCATAGGTTTTGTATCCATGGTCTCCTTCATATTAGGAAAGGAAGTTGATCCATAGCCTACTCAGAGACAACTGAGAGTTGGTCTCTGAGCAGCAGCACAAAGGGGTCGAGTCTCTCAATGTCCGTGTGTTGGAGATATTCCACCATATTGGTCCCAGCCTTTAAAACAATGTTAAAGAAGATGTTAAAGATATTGTAGAAATATATTGCAGAAGAGCAGAACTACAATCACACTTTTTCAATGCTATTGCTGTTTTCTACCTCCCTGGTGAGGTACCAGTGCGGGAAGTTTGAGAGAGTATTTCTAAAATGTGTATGATCCAATACACACAGTTATTTAAAAAGCTGACGTCTTGTACATGCTCACCAGAACCAAGCCTAATTAAATAACACATTTAATATTAAATAAGTACATGTGCAGTAGCCACTTGGACAATTACAGATCCCCAGGTCAAAACACAACAGAAAGACATGGAAGATCGTATTTTCAAATCACATCTGTGGCCCCCATAACTGTAATTTGGTATTAGTGGGTCAAAGGATTTATTTGGTTCAAGTGATAATAAGATCATATTTTGAAAACAAGCACTACAGGATGTCATATTTAAAATGACTGTGAGTACCTTTCTTTAGTGACGGTTCTGAGGGGGGCAGGGATTAGTTGAGTGTGCTAATTGGAGCTGTGAAGTGTGCAGAGAAAATACAAATGTTTTCTTTTAATATGAAAACAAAGAACTTTTTTTTAACACCGACCTGGGATTGTGTTTCTTTCCAAGTTTCCTTATTGTTTCTGAGAAGAGACTGTTCACTTGCAAAGTGAACTGGACCCGTGTGACTCGCAGGTAAGGAGAGCCCGTGTTGAACTAAGATGGCTACAGTGAGTTTTCCTGGACAAAGCTCGGGCAAAGGATAGCGCAGAGTGCACCTGCACCTGAGATTGTGTTGAGAAGCTTTGTGATAAGAGCAGGTAAAGAGGGAAAAGAAACACAAGTATTTTCTTTGTTTGAAGAACACATTTTGTTTTAACTGAAACGGGACTACAACTTTTGAAAGGGAAATAGTTGCTAGTGCACTGTATTTTTATTGAGTTTATTAGAAGAAAAAAGCTTATATTTTGGACAGAACGAACTCATTTGGCATGCAACTAGCAGCAAACGATGTGAAGCAAACAAAACAGTTACAAGTTAGCAAGTTACAGTCTGTCCTAGGTCCTAGGTGCTTATGGTTGTTTATGGGTTCCCTTACCTTAGCCAGTGTCATGTACGGGTGTCCGTACCTTACTGGAGTGTTTGTTTTTATTATAATATATATACATAATATAATATATAATAATGTAATATTTCAGATAAATCGTCACAGTGAGTGACACCAGCATTATTGGTTTTTTGAGAAATAAAAAAACAGAATGTAGAGAAGAAAATGTTGGAAGGAAGTTGGGAGAAAGACTGGTCTCCGAAGGAGCACCGGGACTGGTGGAAGCAACAACAACCAGATAAGACAGAGAAAGGAATTGTGATATTGTGTCAGGTTGGTGAGAATCAAGAAAAGAAAATAACAGAAATGGAAGATCATCATAAACAGTAATGTGAATTGAGAGAAGAAGTTGTGAAAAATACGATAGAATTAATAGAACTACAAGGCAAATTAGAAGGGCAAGAAAAGTGGTCAGAAAAGGTGAAGGTGTAGGTGCGCGATGTGCTGCCGTGTTAGGAGCGCGTCGCGACACAGATCACTCCGAGGACGACAGGCCCGATTGGGATGATTTAGATCGCAAAGCATGGGAATATGAAAAAGGAGGTTTTGCTAGCGCTCCTCCCCCATATAATCCGGAATATAAATCAATCACTGATTTTGGTTATAATAATACATTGTATCCAGATCTGACCGCTCTGAAAACGGTCCCAGCTGCACCCATGCAAGTCAAAACTAGACAGAGTAAAGAGGAAGGTCAATCAATAGTCTATACGACTAAAACCCATGTCCCCTTCTCCCCAGGAGAAAAAGAAATGATATGGGCGTCCCTCCCAAAATTAAAACCAAACCAGGGTAACACAACTTTTTGGGATATTCTAGATGAAAAGATGGTTATTCACCTCCTTCACCCGCACGATGTACACATCATCGTGAAGGCTAAATGTCCGCCCAACATTTGGATACAGTTACTACGAGAATATCAGACCGGGGAGTGGGCTAATGTAGCCTCTACAGATGAGGAGGAAATAACAGAACTTTTTCACAATGGATCAAGAAAACTGAGATAGTGAAATAATGAAATAATCGAGTGGGATTATTTGACATTTTATTCTAAATAATCATAAGCTTAAATAATAAGTTATAAGGGCTGTTTGAGACACTGCAGGGTCAATAAAACATGCCACAGATCGGATATCTGAATTATCTTTAGATATCAATGTGTATGTGCTTTGTGTGTTTATGTATATGTATAGTTTGAAGGTGATATAAGGTAAATGTCTATGTTTTGGCAATCATTTTAGAATTATATTTAAAAATGTAACAACAGATTTATCATATTCATGAGGATCTTTGGCTCTATACAGAGTGCCTCAAGCATCAGAAATCAGAAAGAAAGACTATTATAAGAAAAGTAATCCAAAATATACATTGAATAAACAGATGGATAATAATAGTAATACATGAATAGTCATGGTGTCTCCACAAGAAGAACCAGAATTTGTT
The DNA here is from genome assembly GCF_036373705.1 of Amia ocellicauda. NCBI lineage: Eukaryota > Metazoa > Chordata > Actinopteri > Amiiformes > Amiidae > Amia > Amia ocellicauda. The sequence goes on from NW_027102973.1 coordinate 785,449, forward strand.
TGTTAAACATCATGTTATGGACAAGCTCTGTCAAAAGTCAAATTCAAGGAAACGAAAGGCTAGAAGAGAGCCTGGTGCAGCCCTGACAGCCTGTGAAAGCAGGAGAATGTAAACAGTCTGGTGACATGTTACAGTCTTTCAGAAAATGTTTGGTTATTGGTGCCTAGCATATAATACCTGAAATGAAAGTCAAAGTAGACCATGGTTTTAAGATGAGTGATGTAGGAAAAGGGTAAGATACCGCAGAAGTATAAGATTACAACTATAGAATAAGTAAGCTCAAGTAATATAAAATGCTTTACAGGAGAAAAGTAAGAATGGAAAGGGAGAGTAAAAGAGAAGGTGTCCTAGGATTATGGGAATCATTATTGAGATCAATGGCCTATTGGCTAATATTTTGTTAGGTACATATATGACTTCAATAAACGAATAATGGAGTGACATCTGTATAAATATAAATAAAACATATTGATAAAAAAACCTGAATACATTTCTTGTAAGAAATTAAGAATAGGAGAAAGAATAGCTGTTAGAATGCAGAGCAATGTTAACCAAAGTTGAAGAGGGTTTGAGTAAGTTGACGAGGGTCTGAGTAAGTTGATAAGGCTTGGGAAGCAGGAAAAGGTGAGTTTGATGTGTGTGAGACAAATGTGCTGCCACTTTTAGCACAGAGAGCTTCTGATGGTGATTGAATGAAACGTGGGAAAATAAATAAACTTGATGTAGGATAAATGAATAAATAATTGAATGAGATATGAGCCGCAGAGACCTCCCACATTGGAAAGTGGACTACAGCAGATAATCCTCTCCTCTCCCAGGGCAGGGTGATTAAGTGGGGACGCGTGTGAAGAGTGCAGGTGGACCCAGGTGAGTTGTGAAAGAAAGAAGAAACAAAAATAATAAGGCACGCGTGCAAACAATCAAAATAATACTAAGTGAATAACAAATTAAACAATAAAGTGAAAGATAATCAACACACAAAATAATGGCAATATAGAACCAAACAAAATACACAAGCCATATTGCATAAAGTGAAGTGAAATATAAATATAACAAGTAATGGTGATTAAGGAGCTAATTAACACCGTCCGTGACATTTACATTGGTTGGGTGTGTGTTTTATTGAAATACAAAATAATTCTATTTTTCCGAAGTGCTGAACTTTAATACAGTCTAGAAAGATTAATATTTTTTGTCTTGGGCTATATTATTATTACCATAGTTTTTCTATTGTATAAGTATCTTGGAGTAGAGGCATAGGTGGGCATGTGGGCAGAGGAGTAGGAAGGCCGGTCAAGCAAATAAGCTTGCTAAGGTACGCAGCAGCAGCAAGCAGCCCCCACATCCAGCCAGCCAGCCAGTCTGGCTGGCAGTGACTGAGTGGTTGACAGACGGCAAGCAACGGAATGTACGTGCTCTGTGATGTCATAGCAGTCAGCTGAGAGAGGCTCGTGATGTCATCGCTGAGCTGGCTGGCTGGCTGGCGGGCTGGCTGGCTCTGTGTGTGTGTGTGTTTGTGTGTGTGTCTGTTTTTCTGTTTGTCAGTCTGTCTGTCTGTCTCTCTCTCCCTCTCAATTCATTTGTATTGTCAAAAGCAATTGGACATACATACATTCATACATATATATATATATATATATATATATATATACATACATACATACATGCTAGAAAGTCATTACTATGTTATCTTAAAGGCTAACTAAGCAGAACATATATCATTATCGAACAGAGTTCATAGGTCTATACATGGTATTAGGGAACAGGCACGTAGGTCATTCTGTTTGACATTGTCTCCAAGGTTCTCATTGTAAATAACAAAGAGAAATCAAACTACCTTATGGCCTCCTGACCTTCTAGCTTGACCTTATCTTTCTTAAGTATACAAGAGAGAAAAACAGTTGTGAGAAAAGAATTTCTAACTTTCCTTCCACACATACATACATACATACATACATACATACATACAAACCAGAGGCATGCAAAAAAATATAAAGAGGAAGAAAATGTTGTATAGCACATACAAAAGGGATGGTGATGAAACAAAATACATAGAATATGTTGAGCTGCAAAGAGATCTTAAGAGAGGGATCAGGAAAGCAAAGAGGGAAATAGAAAGAAACATAGCTCTTGGAGCTACAACCAATGCAATGAGCTTTTTTCAAAATTACAACAGCAAGCGGTCAATTAAGGAGGAGGTGAAACAGATAAAGGGCAAAAATGGAGGTATCTTGGAAAACGAACAAGATGTGGCAAATATTCTAAATGAGTATTTCACAGAGGTTTGTACAAAAGAAAAAACAGATGACATGCCACAGGTTGACAATCAATCCAGTCAAACCCTAAGAGAGATCAGGATAAATGAGGAGGAGGTACTAAAGGGACTAGCAGAATTAAAATCAAACAAATCACCTGGGCCAGATGGGATATTTCCAACAGTACTTAAAGAAATGAGGGAAATTATGTATAGGCCGTTAACTCGATTATTTCAAATGACACTTAGAACAGGGGATGTTCCCACTGACTGGAAGACAGCAAATTTCATACCAATCCACAAGAAAGGGGACAAAACTGAGCCAGGAAATTACAGACCAATCAGTCTCACCTGCATCACCTGTAAAATGTTGGAAAAAATGATTAGACAGAAAATAGAGGAGCATCTCAATGAAAACCATATTCTTGGAGATAGTCAACATGGGTTTAGACGAGGCAGATCATGTCTTACTAACTTAATACATTTTTTTGAACATGGAACTGCAGCTGTAGATCACGTGAAAGCATATGATATGATATACTTAGATTTCCAAAAAGCTTTTGATAAGGTTCCACACCAAAGACTGATCCTCAAATTGGAAGCTGTAGGCATTCAGGGTCATGTAAGTAGATGGATTATGAACTGGTTGATGTATAGGAAACAGATTAGAGGAGTCACTTCTAACTGGAGTGAGGTTGTTAGTGGAGTTCCACAGGGATCAGTACTAGGGCCTTTGCTTTTTCTAATCTATATTAATGATCTGGACTCTGGGATACTTAGCAACCTTGTCAAATTTGCAGATGATACTAAAATAGGTGGCTTAGCAGATACAATCTTGGCAGCACATGCTATTCAGAGGAACTTAGATAAATTCAGTTGTGGGCTGACACCTGGCAAATGAAATTCAATGTGGACAAGTGCAAGGTAATACATGCAGTAAAACAAAAATGTCCACTATAATTACACTATGGGAGGTACAGATCTAGATGAAGTAATGCATGAGAAAGACCTAGGAATCTATGTGGATTCACTTTCTCCATCCAAACAATGTGAGGAAGCAATACAAAAGGCATACAGAATGCTAGGGTATATCGTCAAAAGTGTAGAATTTAAAACAAGGGAAGTAATGTTAAGACTGTACAATGCGCTAGACCTCATCTGGAATACTGTGTACAGTTCTGGGCACCACACTTCAAGAAGGATATTGCTGCTTTAGAGACAGTTCAGAGGAGAGCAACCAGACTTATTCCAGGTCTGAAGGGAAAGTCCTACTCGGAGAGACTGAGGGAACTGAACCTTTTCACCCTGGAACAGAGGAGATTACGTGGGGACTTGATCCAAGTCTTCAAAATCATGAAAGGTTCCTCAAACCAGAGGAGCTTTTCCAGATCAGCAGGGACACACGCACCAGGGGACAACAAATGGAAATTGGGCTTCAAGGCATTCAAGATGGAAAGTGGTAGAAGCTGAAAGTTTGGGAACATTTAAAAATAGACTGGATAGGATCCATGGATCACTTAGATATTAATGGACACCAAACGAGCATGATGGGTCGAATGGCCTCCTCTCGTTTGTAAACTTTCTTATGTTCTTATGTTCTTATGTTCTTATGAATGTTCCCTAAGCATGTTTCAAATGTTCCCTAATTTATGTTACAAATGTGCCTTAGCACCTCTCTCTCTCTCTCTCTCTCTCTCTCTGTCTCAATTCAGTGCATTTGTATTGTCAAAGCAATTGGACATGCATACATACATACATACATATATATGGAAAATAAACAATATGTGTACATCTCTGCATTAATGGTGCCCTAACAGATGTGCAAGTTACATGACAGACAGACAGACAAACACTCACACACACTTTCACACACACACACACACACACACTTTCACAGACAGACAGACAGACACACACACACACACACACACACACACACACACTTGTATACCTGACACGTATAGAAGACTGGATAGGGAGATATAAATAGCAATGGGGAGACTCTTGTACTTGGTGTGGCTCTATCCATATAGTGGGGCCAGCAGCCACTTAGCAGGTGTAGCAATAGAAGCTCAGCCTGGGGAGACTGGATTTAGCATTTCCTCTCCATTTTGATAAGTATCCATAATCATTTCTGCAAAATACTTCTATGATACCTATGTATGTTTTTTACTTGTACTATATTATACTATCAAGTATCAGTGTACACATACAATGTGACCTGTTACATTAATACAGAGGCCACGGAAGGCCAGATCAGTAATAGCCACTGTCCCCTGATATTACACTTTTTTACAATCACTTTGGCACTCATTTCAGAACCTTGATGTCATTTTTCAAAACTCTAGACACAAAACTCACACCCGATGATCAAAATGCACATTTTTCAATTGCTTGGATACAATACACATCAACCTCAGATCATTTGTTCATTGAACTAAAATGATACAACTTAACGTCAAAGTATTACCATTTCAAAATGCAATTCACACATTACATCTGAGATCACTGTCTATTCATTTCATTACAAAGATCTAACTATCAATTGATACAGCTGCTCAAAATGATAAGTGACTGTTGCATTACTCTTAATTCATAGTTTTATGGAAACTGACGAACAGTATTCCATGTTTCGATCATGAAAGTTTCAGGATAATGAGATCCATTGACACCAATAACCGAGGAGCATGAACCAGTTGGACTACATTATCTATGGATGTAATATTTCATCATCATTCATCATCATGTAGCACTTTTCCACACCATGTTTTCAGTGTGGAAGGAAAGTTAGAAATTCTTTCTCTAATACCTGTTTTTCTCTCTTGTATACTTAAGAAAGATAAGGTCAAGCTAGAAGGTCAGGCCAGAAGGTGGTTTGATTTCTGCTTGTTATTTACGATGAGAATCTTGGAGACAATGTCAAACAGTATGATTGAAGTGCCTGCTCCCTAATCCATGTGTTGATCTATGAACTCTGTCCTATAATGATATAAATTCTGCTTAGCTAACTTTTAAGATAACATAGTAATGACTTTCTGATTATAACCAGCTCTTTGATTTTTGTGTATAAAAGCTCTGACTGTTAAAATGAAGGCAGAGCGACTTTGGGATCTTCTTGAGTCACTGTTCCTCTCCACGCTGCGTGTATTAAAGGCATTGCAACTAACGCTCCAACCTGGTTGAAGATGATTGTTCTTCCACATCAGATTTGACATTACTGTATGTATGCAGGCCCTTGTAATTGCTTTTCCAATACTGCCAACTGGTTATTGATGATTGATTTCACATTGTGGTACGAGTATCGAGTGAAATGAGTGCTATCCACCCGAGCAACACAGTGATAACATGGAGCCGGCAGGTCATCCAGGTCACAATAGAGGTCAAGCAGTGGGAGGAGGAAGACGTGGTGGTCAAAGGAATGGAAGGGGACATGCACCCCTTCTGAGAGGTGGTCGTGGGCCTCGTCATAGAGGAGGGCTTAGGCCTCACCAGAGAGGCAGCCATGGGCCTCATTTGAGAGGTGTTGGGGGAACGTGGTAGAGGACAAGGCCACGGACCAGACAGCGGCAGCAACAGCAAATAGTGTCCAGTGAAATCCGAGAAATAGTTGTAGAACATGTTGTAAATCATGGCATGACCATGACTGAGGCAGCTACAATGATTCAATCAAACCTCAGAATCAACTCAGGATCAACTGTGGCCTCAATCATCAGAAATGTCCGTACTGAGAAGCGGCAAGTCTTCAGCATGCACTAAACATTAGGCTACTCTCAATTGTCAAATGACTGTATACTGCATACCAATGTGTAGCACAGAGTATAGTGTGCCTTTTGAAAGAAATGCAGACAGAGTGAAGCAGCTGATGACTGAGTATGTTCAGGTATGTTCAGTTTCAAGATGCCTCTTGTGAAAAATGGTTGTGAGAACCTGAACCTGAACACAGGGCTGATGGAAATTTAGAAGTACAGTAATCAATCCTTTGTTTTGCTTTTTACACTAAGCCAGGTGAGGAACACTGCAGTTGACATTTTACTGTAGTTTTGTTCGTTTTTGTAGCTAATTATTTTTGCATGGATTCAAAGAAACCTATGGTGTGATTTGATTGTATTGCATCAATACATTTCAGATTTTGTTCAATGATTCCACTGTGTCTGTAGTATTCTCTCTACTAGTCCTTTTACAGTGATGTATTTATGTGTAGTACCATAATGAAACATGTATCACATATTTTGTACTACAATATTTAATGATTGTACGAACAACTACACAGTGAAACTATCGGTATCTTCTGTGTTACTATGTTACTATGGTATTTCATGATAAATGAGTTATTTGAACCAACAAGTCTGCAAGTGCTAGGTTTCTTTAAAGATATGAATGCACAATGCAATGTTTTGAACATTGGACAGCCTGTGTTACAAGTGATGACCGTTTTGAGTTTTGTGTCTAGAGTTTTGAAAAATGACATCAAGGTTCTGAAATTAGTGACAAAGTGATTGTAAAAAACTGTATATTCATCCTATTTAATGTGCTCTTTTAAAATGTACTTTTCTTTTTTATGTTGCCATTTCTGTTCTACCAATGTTTCAGTTGTTAGCCAAAGATTGACAGAGTACATCTCATACACACAGGCCAGACAGCAAAGATTTCTTTTTGAAATTCAATTACAAATGCTGCATGAACTCATCAATACGATTAGAGCTCCTGAAAGCAATATAACTAACTCACTCTACAGCATCTCATTAGCAGTGAAAAGAAACCAAGAAAGTTGGGACAGTCGACTGTTTACCACTATGTAACATCACCTTTTCTTTTAATAACACTTATTAAGCACTTGGGCACTGAAGACACCACTTGGTTAAGTTTAGCAAGCGGGATTTTCCCCCATTCATCCATTATGCATTTCCTCAGCTGCGCAACTGCACAGGGCCTTCGTTGTCTTAATTTGCACTTCATAGTGCGCCACACATTCTCAATTCGGAGACAGGTCAGGACTGCAGGCAGGCCATGCTAGCACCCGCACTCTCTGCCTATGCAACCATGCGCTTGAAATCTGGGCAGAATGTGGTTTGGCGTTATCCTGCTGAAAAATGCAGGTACGTCCCTGGAAAAGACGATGTCTGGATGGCAGCATATGTTGCTCCAAAATGTGTACATCTCTTTCTGCAAAAATGGTGCCCTCACAGATGTGCGAGTTACATGACAGACACTCATACACACTGTCACACCCATACACACACAAACACACACTTTCACAGACAGACACACGCACACACACACACACACACACTTTCACAGACAGACAGACAGACACACACACTTTCACACACAATCACTTTCACAGACAGACACACACACACACTTTCACACAGAGACAGACACACACACACTTACATACATACATACATACATACATACAGTGAGGGAAAAAAGTATTTGATCCCCTGCTGATTTTGTACGTTTGCCCACTGACAAAGGAATGATCAGTCTATAATTTTAATGGTAGGTGTATTTTAGCAGTGAGAGACAGAATAACAACAAGAAAATCCAGAAAAACGCATTTCAAAAAAGTTATAAATTGATTTGCATGTTAATGAGGGAAATAAGTATTTGATCCCCTATCAATCAGCAAGATTTCTGGCTCCCAGGTGTCTTTCATACAGGTAACGAGCTGAGATTAGGAGCACTCTCTTAAAGGGAGTGCTCCTAATCTCAGCTCGTTACCTGTATAAAAGACACTTGTCCACAGAAGCAATCAATCAATCAGATTCCAAACTCTCCACCATGGCCAAAGAGCTGTCCAAGGATGTCAGGGACAAGATTGTAGACCTACACAAGGCTGGAATGGGCTACAAGACCATCACCAAGCAGCTTGGTGAGAAGGTGACAACAGTTGGTGCGATTATTCGCAAATGGAAGAAACACAAAATAACTGTCAGTCTCCCTCAGTCTGGGGCTCCATGCAAGATCTCACCTCGTGGAGTTTCAATGATCATGAGAACGGTGAGGAATCAGCCCAGAACTACATGGGAGGATCTTGTTAATGATCTCAAGGTAGCTGGGACCATAGTCACCAAGAAAACAATTGGTAACACACTATGCCGTGAAGGACTGAAATCCTGCAGCGCCCGCAAGGTCCCCCTGCTCAAGAAAGCACATGTACAGACCCGTCTGAAGTTTGCCAATGAACATCTGAATGATTCAGAGGAGAACTGGGTGAAAGTGGTCTCAGATGAGACCAAAATCAAGCTCTTTGCCATCAACTCAACTCGCCGTGTTTGGAGGAGGAGGAATGACCCCAAGAACACCATTCCCACCATCAAACATGGAGGTGGAAACATTATGCTTTGGGGCTGTTTTTCTGCTAAGGGGACCGGACAACTGCACCGCATCAAAGGGACGATGGACGGGGCCATGTACTGTCAAATCATGGGTGAGAACCCTAAGCCAGGGCATTGAAAATGGGTCAAATACTTATTTCCCTCATTAACATGCAAATCAATTTATAACTTTTTTGAAATGCATTTTTCTGGATTTTCTTGTTGTTATTCTGTCTCTCACTGCTAAAATACACCTACCATTAAAATTATAGACTGATAATTTCTTTGTCAGTGGGCAAACGTACAAAATCAGCAGGGGATCAATTACTTTTTTCCCCCACTGTACATACATATATATGGAAAAGAAACATTACAAGTATAAATCACAATAAGATGTAATAAAGTACAGATAAACAAAGTGTAATAAAATGTGATCTGTTTGAAAATGCAGGGACGTCACTGGAAAAGATGATGTCTGGATGGCAGCATATGTTGCTCCAAAATGTGTACATCTCTTCTGCAAAAATGGTGCCCTCACAGATGTGCGAGTTACATGACAGACAGACAGACAGACACTCACACACACTGTCACACCCACACACACACTTTCACAGAGAGACATATACACACACACACACACACACACACACACTTTCACAGAGAGACATATACACACACACACACACACACACACACACACACTTTCACACAGAGACAGGCACACACACACACACACACACACACACATACATAAATACATATGGAAAAGAAACAATACTTTTATAAATCACAATAAGATGTAATAAAGTACAGAAAAACTAAATGTAAGAAAATGTGATCTTTAATACACACAAATATGTATGGCTGGTCGGATGCGTCTTGGACTCGGGTTCCTCTTCATTACGTATAACGCTTTTGCCTTTTGCTAAAGCTTTCCGTGGAGGGGAACGTGGATCAGTTTGTACCATTTTTGGGAGGATCTGCCTTGTTGGGGCGGAGCTGTGATCCAGGTGAACAGCAGATCGGGCATAGGTGGGCATGTGGGCAGAGGAGTAGGAAGGCCGGTCAAGCAAATAAGCTTGCTAAGGTACGCAGCAGCAGCAAGCAGCCCCCCCATCCAGCCAGCCAGCCAGTCTGGCTGGCAGTGACTGAGTGGTTGACAGACGGCAAGCAACGGAATGTACGTGCTCTGTGATGTCATAGCAGTCAGCTGAGAGAGGCTCGTGATGTCATCGCTGAGCTGGCTGGCTGGCTGGCTCTGTGTGTGTGTGTGTCTGTGTCTGTCTGTTTTTCTGTTTGTCAGTCTGTCTGTCTGTCTCTCTCTCTCTCTCTCTCTCTCTCTCTCTCTCTCTCTCTCCCTCTCAATTCAATTCATTTGTATTGTCAAAGCAATTGGACATACATACATACATACATACATATATGTAGCGTAAGGTACACTTATACATTTCAATTAAAGAAGTGAATTCATAGTATCACCTTATCACGAATCCTGGAGTCTTGTAGAACTCAATTTCTGTAATAATTGGACGCAGACACCAATTCCAAAGATATAAATTGTCAAATTTATTTAAAAACAAAGACTAAATGTAGCACTACACTAATTATACAAAAGGGAAAAACTAATTAAAATTCAACTCTAGATCAACAAATCAAAGACAAATCACTTCCGTGACCAAATCAAAGACCATGGGATCCCATAGGATAACACACAAATCGTTAAACAAAAAAGGTTATAAACACATTGACTACAATACCGGTTAGTAATTCTAGGAATCACTAAGAAACAGTTGAAAGTGCTAAATTGCAGTTTCAGAAGATGAAAAAAAACTGTAACTGATGGGATATGTAGTACTTTATACTCGAGTGGTCTATGCGATTACACCCTGTTGGTGTTATTAAGAACGCCAAGTACCAGAATGCAGAGCGGGACTGTTTTTTGTGCCGTGACTTGTCGGGGGAAAAAGGCGCAGAAAAAACGGACGAGAAGGTGAAGGTAGTATGGCGGTGATGCACGCGTTGGTGAAGTGGGAAAGCGGGGTCGACAAAGACTCTTACAGCGTGATTCCCACTGCTTGCTTTCGCAATTTTGATTTATTCAGCATTGCTGATGATGACGAAGAGACGACTCGAAACTTCAGAGCAGAGTGGAGAGACACGAACAAACCTCCAAAAGGTGGATGGCCTGTCCATGAAGCGCAGATCATTATGACTGGTAACAATGTTTATTTAAAAAAAAAACATTAAAGTCTTTACATGCTATTTGATATATACAATCACAGTATATTTGAAATGAATGTTTAAGTTATTAATGTGTTGTACTTCTAACATACTCTCATAACATGGTAGGTGGTGGTGAGGGTGATAAAAACTCGTCATACTTGACTGGCATTTGTAAGAACGATTTATTGTGTGTTGTGCTTTACAATAAAATCCCCCAAATCACAAAATAAATTAAACCAGATATAATTTAACTTCAGTTTTGATTCAGTGTTGGCTGTTCATCTTAATTTGTATGGTCAAAGCACAGTATTTTTATGACAAATAAATATAATCCCCAAATATCTGTGGACATAATGCAGGGTTTTATTTATTTTATTTTTATTTTAGGAAAAGAAGGCGAACTAAGAAGAAAATTTAATGACCTAACAAAAATGCCCTGTCCTAAAATGAAGAGAGTACCTAAACCAAACAAAAAACTTCAAATTTCAGATGATAGTGACCTTGATGAACCACAGTTACCGGTGAGATAATTACTGCAAATATTAAATAAATGTATTGCAGGATTGTTTTTTTTTAATCATATTCATATATATATATATATTTTCATTTTAAACTCTCTTCCTCTCTGAATACAGCACAAAATAAGAAAGAAAACCGATGGAGCTTCAAGAATTAGATCCCGTCATATTCTACAGACATTTAAAGAGTCCAGTGAAGTTGAGCTACAGCAAAAAGTTAAGCAGCTCGAAAAGGAAAACACAAGACTTAAAAATGATAACCAATGTCTTCGAAACCGTATGGTTGATGGTAAGTTTTTTTATTTATAGCAAATAATTCCTTACCTTGATAAATGTTATTCTTCAGTAATTTAGATTCCAGAGTAATGTATTATAGTTGATCATACTGAAGTAATCTAGAACCACAATACAGACTCTTAATGTGCACTGTCTAATAGTTTAATAATACTGATTATTAAATAAAGTTTTTCAACATAACTTCATAATCCTACATTAATGACTATATGCATTACATTAGACCTGGTAATTCTTGTATTTTATCTTTTTTATTTTTTTTGTAGCTAATGTTAATGACCCACAAAAAGGTCAGTTTGCCAATAACATAGAGCAAGTCTCTCAAGTATAATTGCAGGCATTGATGGTTTTGTTTTCACTTTGTATTAAATATATTACTAGAAATGATTATCATTTAATACTAAGGTTTTTTTCTCCAGAGATTCCAGACCTTTTGGACAATCTGAAAAAAATTGTAACAAAAGCCACATTTATCAGCAATGAAGACAAAAGTGTGTCACCATCAAGTGGTTCTGACAGCCCCACAGCAAATTGTTCTGAATCTGACAAAGAATCACCAAAACAGGTATAACACTCTTGGTCTACAATATTACAAAGACAAGGTAAAAATATATATATTGAAAACAAATATTGGTTGTAAACAATCTAATGATGCTACATTATCAGTTATATTCATAGTTATAGTTGATAATAAGAATGTAATTGAATTATGGGTGTCACAGATTCACTGACTTTATTATGTCTGTAAATTAATAAACTTAGAATTGAGACATACTGTGGTCTTTAATAACACATTTCTGTAACAAAATCACAGCCTTACTGATAATGTATTCCACTTAACATAATATAAGAATAGTTTGGGGATAAACTTGTTTTTTATTTACCATTGTCTTTTAGGTGGAAATATTCCCAGGCACTGGAGTTTACATTGACAAACTGTCCTGGATCCTTGCAGAGAGGTGCAGCACGAATACGTCATATGCAAGAACCCTGACGGTTGCTGTCTTTGACTTTCCAACATTATTAAAGAGCAATCTTCGTGGTGGTGGCAGCAAGAGAGATCCAACTTCGGAGAAAAAGACACCTCTGGATCGCTTAAAGGTGGAAGCCATATATGGTATGTAAATGCTGTTGTACAAAATTTCTAACTCTCCTTTTTAACTGTATAGAACACAAAGGGTTAGCATTTGAAATGTTCCTTTGGCCTTTGTTTTAGTTTCAGAGACTAGAGTTAATTTATTAATAAATAATAATACCTTACATGTAGCAGCTGGAAAGATCCCAAAGTGCTCTACAGACTCACTTCACCCACCACCCTCTGGGGTGCAGCCATTTTGTACCAGCAGATTACTACACAGCAGTAAAGGTGGAGCCATAACAAATTTGTTAGACCTGATTGAGGGAAGCCTGACTTAGAATTCAGCCACGTCACTCTTTCAACAACACCTTGTAAATCACCTTGGATTAATGCTTCAGACATATTAATACATAATAATAATGAATAGTGCCATGGGATCCTTGACAATATAAACTTTCATGTCTCATTTAAATTTGACTTTTGAGCAAATACTTCACATTTCAGTCCAGTTGTGCCACATCAATGTAATGCTTAAGCAAGGTATTAATGGAGAAAAGACTGCCTTTGCATAGCTGCTTCGCCAAGTACAGATTTTACTATGAACTAGTGTAAGACAAGTTTAAGAGCATACACCAAAACGTTTAAATACACCCACACACAAAAATGTTGATTTACTGTGGCAATATGTAACTAATGAACCCTTCTCAAAGATATGTGGTATGTTTATTAAAAGATTTTTATATATCTATGTGCAAGTCATTAAATCTATGTGATACATGTTTTTTAGGGGCTACCTTGAAAAAATTGCCCAGTACCCCAAAGAGTGTAATTGGTGGTGCAATTAACAGCAAGATAAATGAACTACGACACAGAATGAAACCAGAGTGAAGATTTGAAGAACCAGATCTGTATTTTTTGTTTTGTTTTCAACAGGGTTGGGGTCAATTCCAATTCAATTTTTAATTCCCTTTTCAATTCAATTCCAATAAAGAATATTCTGTGAATGCAAAAAGTAATTGCAATTTTGAATTGATTTGTAGGAGGAATTGGAATTGAAAAACAGGAATTGACCCCAACCATGGTTTTCAGTGAGTGTTGTACAAATTGATAGGTCAGGGTTTCTGTAAAAACTTAATAGAGGCCAGCAGGCGTGCACGATCTGGGAAAAACTGCTCCACTACAACAGACCTCTTTCCCTTCGTTTTCTCTAAAAACCTCCTGATATCCTTCACTGCAGCTCTGACTCACCGAGGACGAGGAGGCGAGAGAGGAATCCGTGAAGCCGCCCTCACTGTCACTCCGAGCCGCGATGCTCCAGCGTGTAGCCGGACCTTTCCCCACCAAGCCGCTCGCTACCCCAGCTTCACTACTGTGCCACCACTTCTTTTACTGCCACTATTTACCAACACCGTCCGTGCTCCCTCCCAGCACCTTCTTAGTGCGTTTTTTCCACCCGGCGCCTCGGCTTGTACCGCCGAGCCTGGCCCTGCCTCCTCCTCGGCTACACCCTGTGTGTCTGTCCGCCCGTCTGCTGGCTGCTGAGGTTGTTCCTCGTCACTAACCAGCGCCCCGTGCACCGCCTCAACACCATCTCCCCCCGGCGTCTCGGTCGTCACTATCCCCCGCTGCCTCGACCCCGTCCCCCAGCTGTGCGTCATCGCCTCCGGGCAGCTCTTCCCCCGTCACGGCATCAGTGGTACCATCGGTCCGACCGGCGACTGTCTCCTCCGCCGGGGCTCGATCTCTGTCTGCCCGCTGCAGCTGTGGCTGCGGGCCGGTGTCTCTATTCCTCCCCGCGTCGCCCCGCTCCTCCTCCCGCTCCCTGTCCTGCTCGGGACAGTTCCTCACGACATGCCCCTCGCTCCCACACCTGAAACACTTCATGGACTCCGAAGTAGCGAACACGACGTAGTCGGTATTGTCGATCTTAAATTTAAAAATGACATTAAGATCCTCATTGATGTTATTGAGGATCATATACAGCTGCCTTCGGAAGGACATGACGTGTTTCAGTTGCGGGGCTTTGCAGCCCAGCGGGACCCTCTTAATGCCGGACATCAGCTGCCCGAGCCGGTGCGGATGAACGGAGGGACGTTAGACAGCGTTACCTTCCGGGCAGGAGCAGCGAGCGGCAACACCGGGGTGAAAGTGTCGTCTAACACTGTGCCATTAGCCACTAGCTGATTGACCAGATCAGTGGTTTTTAAGAAGATAACAATGGCAGCAGACTTGATATTTTCACACCCTGCTACCTCCCCAACCGCTAACACACACTGCTCTAGGGGGCAGAACTGCACCGGAGCGATCTTGACTCCATGGCGTCGGGTCAGTTTTTCAAAAGACGCATTCAGGGGGTCCGACCCCCCGACCCGGGAAGAACTACCGGTACTCCCCCCTCCCCTCCCCTGTTCCCCCACAATAAGAAAAGCACTGAAAACAGAAGACAAAATAAACAAACTGAAAAAAGTAAAGCAACAAAAAAACGCAGCCAAAAGGACAGAGCTCTCAGCAGCACTCCCGCTCACTGCAGACCCCTCCCACACACTCCCAGCTGAGAGAGAGAGAGAGAGCGAGAGAGAGAGAGAGAGAGAGTGTTAGTGTCTGTCTCTCTCTCTCTCTCTGTAGATGCATCATAGGGAACATATGTAACAATCTCTCTTTTTGTTTACCAAAAATGAGAATGAACGTATTTCAAGTGGGTGTTGCCTTGGTTGGAAACGTTTTAAGATTATTTATGAAGTGTAAAGTGGATTTGTCTCAGTTCTCCGTAGTTTTCAATGTATGTGCCATTCAGTAGCGTTCATGTTACAGATGTGCCCTATGCAGTGGTAGGGTCAATAAAATGTCAGTAAAACTTTATTTTAGCAATTATGGAGGGGAAGAACTGCAAATAGAGGGTCCCCACTAATTATCTAACTTACCAACAACGTTTCAAATTAGGTCTTGCGAAGCTGCCAAATAATGCTGTATAATCGTATGTGTCTTCATACACCGGCTGCTATAGTCTGATAGCTTTGATTATATATATATATTTTCTCGTGAACCACAAATGCTATTTGCTTGATTTTTACAGAGTATGTTATAAATACCATTGTTATGAAGCCTGACAAATTGTATGCTGTAATTATGAATATTTTCAAATCATTTGTTTGTTTTTCCTAACATGTTACAAATGTTCCCTATGTGAAAGATGCATTATATCTTAATAACGTCTAAACAATTAAAGATATACAGATTATTATTTTCGGTAAAGTTATAACACATTGCTATTAACTATGTGTGTCAGTAAAATTTTAAAAAATCCTAACAATTTTTTATTGATCCTGCAAAATAAGTGTTTAGGGAACATTTGTAACATAGTTAGGGTTAGCCACTGGGTAAGGGTTACATCTTCAGCAGTAAGTTTATTCATGTTAATTATTCTCATCAATGTTAAAGAACAATAAGTTCTATCATGTGTGTCGATAAAATGCTGATATTCCATAACGTTTGCTTGTGTATTCTGCAAAACACATATTTAGGGAACATTTGTAACATTAGGGTTACGATTTGCCATAGACGCGGAATGAGTTTGATTGTGATGTTAAATGGGGTTTAAAGACGCAGTCGCCTCAGTGCTGATTACTATTGCTGTGTTTCTCCACTTCTACTCCATGCTTGGGAACGCCCACATCCAGTGACGTCAAAACCGGTGGAAAAGCGGGCCGGTTCAAAAAAGATCAGCTGGATCCCAGGCTGAGCAGCAGCTCCGGCTCCAGCACCGGCACCATGTCGCTGGAAAGCGCTAAGTGAGCTCACAGTGAGCTCAGTGTAATGTCTGCTCTGGTGAGCTCACAGTGTGACCTAGTCGTGAGTTCACGTCTTCACTGGGTAGTCCTTGACAACTTAATTGACTCAATTCTTGGGCTTAATTGGTCAAAATGACCATTGGTTGAAGGTACTCAGGGACTGATGTGTAGAGAGACTTATTAAACCTGCAGGATTGTGGTTTTCCCAGAACAGAATTAACCAGTGTAGCGTTATGTTGGGTGTATTCTGATAAGAGCATTTTAGCTCTGAGCTGAAGCACTGATCTAAAGAAGACCTCTCCCCCCCAAATTTATCAGATTTCCTTAACTCATCAGCATGTGAACTGGTTTACATCAAAGTGACAGTCTTGGGAGGATGGCACCAAGAATGGGCCAAATAGCTTGGAATCCCTGCTGTGAGATGTCTGGGGAAGGGGGCCTGTAGGAAATAAAAACTCTTTGAAATGGACGAGAGCCGAAATCCCGACACAGAGCTACGAACCCGTGCCAACCGGCATTTCCAAAAGATGGCATGGATTGACATCAGTCATAAATCAAGCCCCCCTTAATCGTTTGACTTAATGACTTAAATGACTTAATCGTTTCTCCAGATAGGCAGGAATTGTTTCTGTTAACGAGCGATTGACACTAGGTAAATGACGACCGTGGGATCGCATCTTCCTAGTGCACATCAAAGACGGACATCTGCTTTGGATCCATCACCTCTTCACGGGAGGACAGATCATAAAACGGACCCGGACCTGTATCTTCTGATTGGATGAACGGCCATAAGATGTTACGTCATTTTCCTATAAAGCTGCACTCATGTTGGTAAACATTAAGTTCTCACTGAAGGAATTATTCCTGACGTGGGGCTTCCGAGCGGCTCGATTAAAGTTCTATTTGCTTTATCTCCATGATTTCTCCACTTATTTCCCACACGGTTCTACACCATATAATCACAGTTTAAACGATATTAAATCAAATCGCAGCCAATCAGCTTTTCTTCATTTTGAAATCATTTAATGAGAGCATTACATTTATTTTGGTAAGACTAAATTAGAATGCATATTTCCTGTAACCAACTAAACACATTTATACATTTTGCTACAAGTAAGACTAAAAATAGATCATGTAGTACTGTATACCCGCTGCTACAGCCATCACTGTGATTCTCTCTCCGTCACAAGAGGCACGTCATCAGGGGCCCAGTTGATAAGGACAGTACAGGAACCTAAAACATGCACTGCAGCAGTCACATGATTCACAGCAAAAAAAATGTTACAATACAGCTTCATGTGAAACCCTCAAAACCCAGCACAGAAGACTGGTGAATAATCATGTACTGGCACTAGGAAACACATGAAAACAAAAAACAATAAGCTCGTACCTTATCCATATTAAGATCTCTTTGTAGTGGCCTTACATAGATCATGGCAGAGCCAATGTGGATTTCTGGGTCCCTTCAATATTTCATGAGTACCCCTCATCAGGGCAAGGAATAACATCCAAGATCCTGAAATCTTCATGAGTTCAAATCCAGCCCCTCACTCAGTTTAGGATACGATTCCAAGAACTGATTTCTGAATCCTTCACAACTGCGCTCACATCCTGACATGAAATACAACTCAAATGTGAATCTAATGAACATCTTACTCACTAATAGACAACCTTGGATTCACAATAGGTTTCTATTCTTTTCATTTGTATAGCATGTGCACGTAGAACAAGCGAATGGATCACAAACGGGCAAATATTCCCGATCTGAATTCCACACATTTCATTAGGAGAGGCATCTGAAAGGATTTGGGGAGCTTTCAAATTGTAATAGTTGATGATATTTCAGTAGCACAGGACAGTG
This sequence comes from Amia ocellicauda, assembly GCF_036373705.1. NCBI lineage: Eukaryota > Metazoa > Chordata > Actinopteri > Amiiformes > Amiidae > Amia > Amia ocellicauda. The sequence goes on from NW_027102973.1 coordinate 803,785, forward strand.
CTTTAATAAAACGTCTAAAATATCCAAGGTACATATAACATTACATGTCACTCATATAGCTGTCTTGTTTTCCCAATGTTTCTTGTGCTGTGCAGTATATGTACAACTAAATAACACTTTATAAGATCTGTCTTCTAGTTGTTTTACGGTGCTGCTCCGGTTGCGCTGCGGGTTAAACGCCCAGAGCATCAGAGCGGCGGCGTCGGAGCAGCACTGGGCCCCCAAACAGCGCGGCTCGAAACCTACATAGAGCCAAACATTTTAACCTTTTGACTTGTCCATTATAACCTCAATTAAATCATTAATATCATATATAACTCTTTTAATAATCATTATTGTAATCATCGCTTCACTGCACCGGCTCTTTTCATGCTGTATTACAGCAGTGCTCTGTTCACACAATCTCTCTCTCTCTCTCTCAATTCAATTCAATTCAATTCAAGGGTGCTTTATTAGCATGACAAACAGTTTCGTAGTGTTGCCAAAGCAGTTAATATTATATACATAAATTGAAAAATAATAAAAGGTAAGAAAAATAATGTATAAATAAAATCTTAATAGACATGTACATTTACTTTATTTATACTTAACAAGTTTACAGCTGGTGCTCCTGTATGTTTTCACAGTGAGCCCCTCAGGCTGTGGCAGGCGGCTACATATTGGGCGGCCAGGGGGGCAGTGTGTCCCTCCCCCAGGAGGATAGCTATTTGTTTTTCATGTATCAATTCAGAAAATGATTTTACAATATTTATGAATTTATTAAAGAATGTGTCCCTTATTTTGGCATATTTATTGCAGTGGAGGAGGAAGTGCATCTCTGTCTGGACCTCTCCTGTCTCGCAGTGACCACAGCGCCGCTCCTCTCTGGGCAGCCAGCTCTGCCTGTGTCGGCCTGTCTCTATGGCCAGGCTGTGGTCACTGAGCCTGTACTTGGTCAGGATGCGTCTCTGCTTCGTATCTCTGACAGTGAAGAGATACTCTGTCAGGGTGTTTTCTCTGTTTAGGGCCCGATAGCAATCCAGTTTACTTTGAGAATTTGGTTTCATTGTTCCAATGTTCCAGATAGGAGGTTTTGATTATCTTTATGATTTGGTTGACTCTAATTGGGGGCAGGTAAGCAGTGCCGACCTGAAGCTGGTCTCTGTTCGCAGTATTAGCGGGGGTCAGTGCCGTGAGCTTCAGGGCCAGCTGACTCAGGGGACTCTTTTCAGGGCTGAACTCTTGGGTTTGGAGGACCTTGTACTGCAGTGAGTCTGACTCACTTTTCTTCAGGTGCACCAGAATTGCAGTGCTCTTTTCTTTATATTAATGAGAGTTGGGTAGCGGCCTTATTCTGCCCTGCATGCGTGGTTTGGTGTGTTCTTCTTCTGATTGTGTAGAAAGCTCTTCTTGTTTTGTCTTTGAGTGCCTTCACTGCCAGGTTAAAGTCAGGGGTGCTGAGGACCATGTTGAACAATTTAAGCTCAGCCTCCTGCAGTTGTGCGCTGCTGTGTTTGAGCATCTCAGTGCTGATGCTGTCCGGGATGCAGGCTTTTCTGGGTGGAAGTGCCTGGAGCTTTTTAGATATTTCCTGTAGGGTGATTGGAGCATCAGTAGGGTTTTGATTATTTTTAATTGATTGTTCGAGTAATTTCAGTTTTTCCCTGGGTTCAATTTGTTTGTGTGTCAGATCATTTTGTTGGATATCTTTATAAAGCTTTTCAAAGTATTTTTTCCAAATGGTTCCATTTTGTATTGCCAATTCTTGTTGTTTTGTTGAATTTAAATTGTTCCACATTTCCCAGAACTGGATGTTTTTGATTGGATAGGTGCCTTAAATTTGTTCGTATTGATTTACACTCATCATCAAACCATGTCTGTGTGTGTGTGTGATTCTGGTTTATCTTTTTCTTTGTCTTTTTAAGATTTGCCATTGTGGCTGCAATTTGAAATATTTGATTGATATCATTTATGGCCAGATTTAGTCCTGAGATGTCAGGCTGATACTGTGAGCTGAGGAAAGAGTTGATGATGTTGGTTATTTCTGTAGAACTGATTGCTTTGTTAAATTCCTCTGTGCTGTTTGGAGCCCATCTGTATGTTTAATTAAGGTTGTACAGTTTACCGGGCTGTGTCTGTGTGTTGCTGGCCTGACTTCTGCTTTTCAGAATCGATTTGCAATGGTCATTTTGACCAATTAAGCCCAAGAATTGAGTCAATTAAGTTGTCAAGGACTACCCAGTGAAGACGTGAACTCACGACTAGGTCATACTGTGAGCTCACCAGAGCAGACATTACACTGAGCTCACTGTGAGCTCACTTAGCGCTTTTCCAGCGACATGGTGCCGGTGCTGGAGCCGGAGCTGCTGCTCGGCCTGGGATCCAGCTGATCTTTTTTGAACCGGCCCGCTTTTCCACCGGTTTTGACGTCACTGGATGTGGGCGTTCCCAAGCATGGAGTAGAAGTGGAGAAACACAGCAATTGTAATCAGCACTGAGGCGACTGCGTCTTTAAACCCCATTTAACATCACAATCAAACTCATTCCGCGTCTATGGCAAATCGTAACCCTAATGTTACAAATGTTCCCTAAATATGTGTTTTGCAGAATACACAAGCAAACGTTATGGAATATCAGCATTTTATCGACACACATAATAGAACTTATTGTTCTTTAACATTGATGAGAATAATTAACATGAATAAACTTACTGCTGAAGATGTAACCCTTACCCAGTGGCTAACCCTAACTATGTTACAAATGTTCCCTAAACACTTATTTTGCAGGATCAATAAAAAATTGTTAGGATTTTTTAAACTTTTACTGACACACATAGTTAATAGCAATGTGTTATAACTTTACCGAAAATAATAATCTGTATATCTTTAATTGTTTAGACGTTATTAAGATATAATGCATCTTTCACATAGGGAACATTTGTAACATGTTAGGAAAAACAAACAAATGATTTGAAAATATTCATAATCATACAATTTGTCAGGCTTCATAAGAATGGTATTTATAACATACTCTGTAAAAATCAAGCAAATAGCATTTGTGGTTCACGAGAAAATATATATATATAATCAAAGCTATCAGACTATAGCAGCCGGTGTATGAAGACACATACGATTATACAGCATTATTTGGCAGCTTCGCAAGACCTAATTTGAAACGTTGTTGGTAAGTTAGATAATTAGTGGGGACCCTCTATTTGCAGTTCTTCCCCTCCATAATTGCTAAAATAAAGTTTTACTGACATTTTATTGACCCTACCACTGCATAGGGCACATCTGTAACATTAACGCTACTGAATGGCACATACATTGAAAACTACGGAGAACTGAGACAAATCCACTTTACACTTCGTAAATAATCTTAAAACGTTTCCAACCAAGGCAACACCCACTTGAAATACGTTCACTCTCATTTTTGGTAAACAAAAAGAGAGACTGTTACATATGTTCCCTATGATGCATCTACAGAGAGAGAGAGAGAGAGAGAGAGAGAGAGAGGTGCTAAGGCACATTTGTAACATAAATTAGGGAACATTTGAAACATGCTTAGGGAACATTCATAAGAACATAAGAACATAAGAACATAAGAAAGTTTACAAACGAGAGGAGGCCATTCGACCCATCATGCTCGTTTGGTGTCCATTAATATCTAAGTGATCCATGGATCCTATCCAGTCTATTTTTAAATGTTCCCAAACTTTCAGCTTCTACCACTTTCCATCTTGAATGCCTTGAAGCCCAATTTCCATTTGTGTCCCCTGGTTTGTGTGTCCCTGCTGATCTGGAAAAGCTCCTCTGGTTTGAGGAACCTTTCATGATTTTGAAGACTTGGATCAAGTCCCCACGTAATCTCCTCTGTTCCAGGGTGAAAAGGTTCAGTTCCCTCAGTCTCTCCGAGTAGGACTTTCCCTTCAGACCTGGAATAAGTCTGGTTGCTCTCCTCTGAACTGCCTCTAAAGCAGCAATATCCTTCTTGAAGTGTGGTGCCCAGAACTGTACACAGTATTCCAGATGAGGTCTAGCGCATTGTACAGTCTTAACATTACTTCCCTTGTTTTAAATTCTACACTTTTGACGATATACCCTAGCATTCTGTATGCCTTTTGTATTGCTTCCCCACATTGTTTGGATGGAGAAAGTGAATCCACATAGATTCCTAGGTCTTTCTCATGCATTACTTCATCTAGATCTGTACCTCCCATAGTGTAATTATAGTGGACATTTTTGTTTCCTGCATGTATTACCTTGCACTTGTCCACATTGAATTTCATTTGCCAGGTGTCAGCCCACAACTGAATTTATCTAAGTTCCTCTGAATAGCATGTGCTGCCAAGATTGTATCTGCTAAGCCACCTATTTTAGTATCATCTGCAAATTTGACAAGGTTGCTAAGTATCCCAGAGTCCAGATCATTAATATAGATTAGAAAAAGCAAAGGCCCTAGTACTGATCCCTGTGGAACTCCACTAACAACCTCACTCCAGTTAGAAGTGACTCCTCTAATCTGTTTCCTATACATCAACCAGTTCATAATCCATCTACTTACATGACCCTGAATGCCTACAGCTTCCAATTTGAGGATCAGTCTTTGGTGTGGAACCTTATCAAAAGCTTTTTGGAAATCTAAGTATATCATATCATATGCTTTCACGTGATCTACAGCTGCAGTTGCATGTTCAAAAAAATGTATTAAGTTAGTAAGACATGATCTGCCTCGTCTAAACCCATGTTGACTATCTCCAAGAATATGGTTTTCATTGAGATGCTCCTCTATTTTCTCCACTTTCTTGTGGATTGGTATGAAATTTGCTGTCTTCCAGTCAGTGGGAACATCCCCTGTTCTAAGTGTCATTTGGAATAATCGAGTTAGCGGCCTATACATAATTTCCCTCATTTCTTTAAGTACTGTTGGAAATATCCCATCTGGCCCAGGTGATTTGTTTGATTTTAATTCTGCTAGTCCCTTTAGTACCTCCTCCTTATTTATCCTCATCTCTCTTAGGGTTTGACTGGACTGATTGTCAACCTGTGGCATGTCATCTGTTTTTTCTTATGTAAAAACCTCTGTGAAATACTCATTTAGAATATTTGCCACATCTTGTTCGTTTTCCAAGATACCTCCATTTTTGCCCTTTATCTGTTTCACCTCCTCCTTAATTGACCGCTTGCTGTTGTAATTTTGAAAAAAGCTCATTGCATTGGTTGTAGCTCCAAGAGCTATGTTTCTTTCTATTTCCCTCTTTGCTTTCCTGATCCCTTTCTTAAGATCTCTTTGCAGCTCAACATATTCTATGTATTTTGTTTCATCACCATCCCTTTTGTATGTGCTATACAACATTTTCTTCCTCTTTATATTTTTTTGCATGCCTCTGGTTTGTATGTATGTATGTATGTATGTATGTATGTATGTGTGGAAGGAAAGTTAGAAATTCTTTTCTCACAACTGTTTTTCTTTCTTGTATACTTAAGAAAGATAAGGTCAAGCTAGAAGGTCAGGACAATGTCAAACAGAATGACCTATGTGCCTGTTCCCTAATACCATGTGTAGACCTATGAACTCTGTTCTATAATGATATATGTTCTGCTTAGTTAGCCTTTAAGATAACATAGTAATGACTTTCTAGCATGTATGTATGTATGTATATATATATATATATATATATATGTATGAATGTATGTATGTCCAATTGCTTTGACAATACAAATGAATTGAGAGGGAGAGAGAGAGAGAGAGAGACAGACAGACAGACTGACAAACAGAAAAACAGACACACACACAAACACACACACACACAGAGCCAGCCAGCCCGCCAGCCTGCCAGCCAGCCAGCTCAGCCATGACATCACGAGCCTCTCTCAGCTGACTGCTATGACATCACAGAGCACGTACATTCCGTTGCTTGCCGTCTGTCAACCACTCAGTCACTGCCAGCCAGACTGGCTGGCTGTCTGGATGGGGGGGCTGCTTGCTGCTGCTGCGTACCTTAGCTAGCTTATTTGCTTGACCGGCCTTCCTACTCCTCTGCCCACATGCCCACCTATGCCCGATCTGCTGTTCACCTGGATCACAGCTCCGCCCCAACAAGGCAGATCCTCCCAAAAATGGTACAAACTGATCCACGTTCCCCTCCACGGAAAACTTTAGCCCAAAATAAGGGACACATTCTGTAACAACATAATGGATGCCCACCCAACCTGTGACAAAACTGAGAAAAAAGAAAAACACTCAGTCCTCCTGGGGGAGGGACACACAGCCACCCTGGCTGCCCAATATGTCAGCGCCTACCACAGCCTGAGGGACACAGTGACACACGAGCACCGGCTGTAAATATAATGTAAATACTCGTTTGTAATGCATGTCGTTGTATTTCAAAAAAGGAATCTGGAAATAGTAAACCTATTTTCTTTATGTGTATGTATTAAAGATATTAAAGATTAAAGATTAAAGATCACATTTTATTACATTTTCTTTTTCTGTACTTGATTACATGATTCATAATTCTATTATTCATTTTCCGTGTATATGTATATATGTATGTATATGTGTGTATATATATGTATATGTATGTATGTCCAATTGCTTTGACAATACAAATGAATTGAATTGAGAGGGAGAGAGAGAAATAGAGAGAGAGAGAGAGGAATATGAGCTCCTAAAAACATTTGTTTTTATACATAAGCAGATTTAATTTGTCATTTACAAATGAATATATAGCACTATAAACATACACAGAAGACATGGAATAGAAATTCAGAAGAAAAAGTATTCAAAAAATAATAATTTTAAGAAAAACACAAAAAGAAGAAAGCAGAGAGACAGTTCTGGAAGAAAAGTGAGAAAAGAAAAGCTGAAGACAAGAATTGGAGGTAAGACCTTTCACCTATAGAGACAAATTATTAAACAAAACAATATATATTAATAAAATAAATAAGCATTCTCAGTAGTTGACTCAGCCAATGAAAATGCAGAGCTCCGATTTGAATAGAGTGACAGTAGGAGAGAGCCCAACTGCCACTGAGACTGATACAAATCTATCGAACAGCAGTCTGACTGCAGAGCTGCCTTTTGAAATCCGATACCCTGAAGACATTCGCTCTGCACAGGCTAAGAAGGACTACAAACAAGCTGTGATGAGAGCATCTCCTGAGACCCTCATCCTAGACTACACCGGTAATGGAGAAAACAGGGTCAAGAACAATCTACTGTTCTACACCGCCTTTCACAAAACCCTGTGCCAGACATACCCCAATAACAACAAGAGGGGCATTAGCAGAGGCAGGCAGATCTCAGTGCTGGTAGAGAAAGACACAGACAGTGTGATGCTCACTTTTAATGTATACCACAACGGGACCATCATGGTGCAGGGCAGCGAGAGTAGCCTGGACCAATTATCTCTCGGCTTCCACACCTCAAAGCAGCAGACTGAGGTAGAGAAACGTGCCAGAGCCAGCCACCCTGCAGTCTGCCCCCAGCCACACGGAGCCAGACAGTGCCCCATCTCCCACAGACTGCCCCCCTGTCTACCCAAACTCTCCAGCAACATTAAAACACTAAAGGAATGCCTATCAGTGCTGGAGCTGGAGTTTGCGGAGTTCAGGGAGCAGACCTTGAGCACCCTGGCCCAGACCTCCTTGTGCGATCAGCTCCGGGATGAGATGCACAGACTAAAGATGCAGCACAAGGCTGAGATCCATGAGCTGAGAGCAGCAGTGAGAGACCTGGAGGAGCAGAGCCAAACCCTGAGGACGGAGCTGCGCAGAGCGAGGGAGGAGCTGACCAGGACACCCCAGCACAGCCAGCTAAGGAGCCTGCAGAGCCAGCTGGAGGAGCTAAGAGAGAAGCTACACATCACTGGAGCACAGAGACTGCACTGCACTGACCCCACAACACCTCCAACCCCTGACACCTCCAACACTGATGCACCCACTGATCCACCCACACTCCCCACCACTCCTGACACCCCCACTATCACCAGACCTGCCACTAATACACAAACCCCTGAAACGCCACTCCCCCAAAACACACCCGCTGCCCCCACCACTCCCGACGCAAACCCGGAGTGGCAGGTCAACACAGAGGTGGTCATTCTGAGCGACTCCAATGGGAAGTTCCTGGATGAGAGGTGCCTCTTCCCTGGGTGAAAAGTGAAAAAGCTTTGGTGCCCGACAGCACAGAGAGCCCTGGAGCTGCTCTCCAAGAGGAGGCTGTGCCAGGTCAAACACATCCTCATCCACACCGGCACTAACGACCTGAGTGCCCGCAGGGGCGATGCGGCCTCAGCCCTGAGACAGGTGGCAACGAAAGCCACAGAGGAATTCCCAACTGCCAAAATCACCATCTCCACACTGCTGCCCCGCACAGACGTGCCCCTGCACATCATCCAGGCCATCAACGCAGAAGTGTCCCGAAGATGTGCCCTCCTCCCCAACGTCCACCTGGCACACCACTGAGACATCCAGCCACATCACCTGTATGACCACGTCCACCTCAACAAGACGGGTGTGAGGATCTTCGCAAAGGTCCTCAAGGACACAACCCTGGGCCGAAACCCCACACACCCCCACCCCATATCTTGTTCATTTTCCAAAATACTTCAATTTTTGCCCTCTATCTGTTTCACTTCATCCTTTATTGACCTCTTGCTGTTGTAGTATTGAAAAAAGCTCTTTGCATTCGTTATAGAGCTATGTTTCTTTCTATTTCCCTCTTAGCTTTCCTGATCCCTTTCTTAAGATCTTTTTGCAGTTCACCATATTCTTTGTATTTTGTTTAGTCTCTATCCCTTTTGTATGCGCTATACCACATTTTCTCTCTCTTCAAATTTTTTTGCATACTTCCATTAAACCATTTTGGCCAATGTTTTTTGGTCCTCAATTTGCTAAGTTTTGGTATAAATTTCTCCTGAGCCTCAAGTAGTATATTCTTAAATATACCCATCCATTTTCAACTGAATCTGATCCAGTATGCTCCAGTCTACCTCTTCCAAGTGTCGCCTCATACCTTCAAGGTTTGCTTTTATAAAATTGTAGACCATTGCTTTAGACTTGGGCCTTGTTTCTAGAAAGAATGCCTCAAAGATGACCATATTGTGATCACAGTTTGCTATTGATTCTATAACTAATGTCCCTCTGACTCTATCTAACATCTCGGTTATTTGAAGGGAAATCTGTCAAGGTCACTGTTAAGGTACAACGCTTCAGTTGAAGCAGCCCTTCGGATCCCAGTGAATCGGGCAGTCAGGCCAGTCAGCGTTTCAGCTACAGGGGAGACTTTTCAGCAGGAGACGAGCGCTCGGGAAGAAAAATGCACAGACACAGAAGTAGTCCGTTCGTTTATCTTCAGTTTATTTAAAGTTTCACACAGCCTTTATACAGTCTAACAAACATCTTCAGTGATAGTTACGGGGCAGTCCCGATATGTAGTTACACACCATAATAGTACTGATTTTGCAGTGTTCCCACAAGCAGGTACACATGTCATGCCTCGTGGGAATGTTATTGTCCGAGGATGTGTGTAACCCATAATATATTTGTGTTTCGGGAAGGGGAAAATGTAGCACATACTGTACGAACAACATGTTTTGTGTCTGCCACAGCTGCTTGGATTACAAGCAGTTCTGCAAGCTATTTCAGCAGTGTGCATAAGACATAGATAATAAGTAAAGTTATGAATAACTCACAGTTCCTAACTAGTAACTTACTGGAAAGTTTCCTATATTTTCTAACAGTTATACAGTGGGTATATACAATACATAGGAGGCAATTTTACCCCAACAGTCACCGTTGACAATTGGAAACAGCTCCTCAGTGGAATATGCCAGTAATGAGGACATAAGTGTACAAACATAAAGAAAGTCCTGCTATTACAAACTGCCAGCAAATGCATGTAATGCATTACTCATCTATTCAAAATACCTAGTTTACTGCATTACTATGATTATTATTATCCAATATAGAAATATATTAACACATTAGTAATTTCCAGGAAAATAGTGTTGATACATTTTGAATAGTCAGTGAAACATATCAATTTTCAAAGACTTCATGTCCCTCTTAACAGCCCTAGCAAACAATGCATTTACAGCATATTAATAAATAAAGAATACTTTAAGGGGGATGGTGTAAAACATCCATAGGAACAGCAGAGAAACTGTAAGTTAAACATGAACCTGAGATATTTCCACAATGTTTCTGGGTTAAAAAATAGGATCACCAAATAAATAAGCAAGTAAATCTTAAAGTACAGCTATAGATAATTCATTTTTGTAAGGATATTATACATTATTGACAATGTTTTCTGTATCAGTTGTTAAAACCCCTAAAAAGAGCACATTATAAATGGTCAATGTGATATATTTCCAGCACACAATCCCCAAAGAAATGACAGGAATTTAGGACTGTGTTGTGGAAATACCATTTTAACTTGTATAAAAGGAAAGCTTTAAAGTTAATCTCTACTTTCTTTGGGTCTCAAATATTTAATTCTTAATTCCCTTAACTGGTCTTGGTTTGTATCGTTGAAATGCAATTTGATCACAGAATTTATCTATTTAACATGTCAAACAGTAGGTGGCAGAGTTTACATTACATTATTTGTCATTTAGCAGACGCTCTTATCCAGGGCGACTTACATTTATTATTATTATTATTATTATTATTATTATTATTATTATTATTAATATTTTTATTTCTTGGCAGACGCCCTTATCCAGGGTGACTTACAACATAACTGCAAAAATACAGTGAAGTACAATCAATCAATCAATCCATTTTTATTTGTATAGCGCCCTTCGCAGGGTAGCCACAGAGTGCTTTACAGACTGGTAAACATAAAACAAACGTACAGCAAAATAAAAAACATAAATACAATAAAATCAAATATAGACCTGTAAACATTTTACATGATCTAGAATAAAGTGAGTGAACATTTAAGTAAATAAAGCATTTAGGAACGGAGGAGAGAAAAACAAGAAAACTCCTAAGGATGGCATGTAGGAGAAAATGAATCTCTGGGGGTCCACGGCCTAGGGCCTAGGCCTAATGGTTGCCTCCCCTCCAGGCAGTATACTTATTACAGCAGCAAGGAGATGAGAAAGTTCTTTATCGGTGCTGCTGGCTGTGGTCTTCCCTGTGGAGGAGGCCTCTCGCTGGCCATCGGGGGTGGAGGGTTTGGACCATCAATAGGCTTTGGGTTGCGATGGCTCATCAAACCTTGGGTGTGGATGCCCCGTTGACCCTCCATTGTGAGGTGCTTCTGGGATGGGTTGTGCCTCATCAGACGGGTAGGGAGGTGCCAGTCCCTTTAGTGCTTTAAATGTTAATAAGAGCACTTTAAAGTCTATCCTGTAGTGCACGGGCAGCCAGTGAAGAGAAGCCAATACTGGAGTGATGTGTTCATGTTTTTATGTTTTTGTTAGGATTCTTGCAGCAGCATTTTGGACTGAAGTGCACAAATAGCTCTGTTTGTGCTGCCTGACAGAATGGCATTACAGTAGTCCAATCTAGATGTAACAAATGCGTGTATCAATTTCTCAGTGTCCTGTAACGAGAGGAATTGTCTTAGTCTAGCAATGTTTCTAAGCTGGAGGAAAGAAGATCTCGACACATTCTGAATGTGTGATTCAAAAGATAGATTATGATCACAGATGACACCCAGGTTTCATGCCATCCCCTTAGGGGAGAAATTAAAGTTATCATTACTCAGTTTTGTTAGTGAATGATGAACAGTTCGATTTTTGTCTCCTAAAATTATGACTTCTGTTTTGTCAGAATTAAGCATAAGAATTTTTTTTCTCATCCATGTTTTAATCTCAGACAGACAGCAGATTCGTTTTTCTAGGTCTATGGTGTTGTTAGGATTTACTGACAGATATAATTGTGTGTCGTCTGCATAACTGTGAAAGTTAATATTATGTCGTCGAATGATATCACCTAAAGGGAGCATGTACAATGAAAAAAGTATAGGTCCGAGGACTGAGCCCTGTGGGACTCCGTACTTAACCTCAGTTAAATTTGAGTGGTTCTCGTTAATCTGTGCATATTGGAGTCTGTTTGACAGATATGATTTAAACCATGAAAGCACATTGCGAGATAGGCCAATACGGTTTTCTAAGCGGTGTATCAAGATTTTGTGGTCGATTGTGTCAAAAGCCGCACTTAAGTCTAATAAAATAATAACACTGGTGTGCCCTACATTGGAGGACTGAAACACGTCATTCAATACTTTTAACAGGGCCGTTTCTGTACTAAGGCCGGAACGGAAGCCTGATTGAAATTCTTCATAAAGATGATTATCGGTTAAAAAAGCTTGCAGTTTTCTCTAGAACCTTAGAAAGGAAGGGAAGGTTTGAGATAGGTCGATAGTGTTTAAGTTGGTTAGGGTCGACACTGGGTTTCTTAAGAAGTGGTTTAATTACAGCTATTTTAAATGATTCAGGAACAGATCCTGAGAATAAAGAGACATTGATAATATTGTGTATTCTGTGAATAATTCATGGCAGAGATTGTTTTAGCAGTTTAGTGCGTATAGGGTCTAGTGCGCAGGTTGTTGTTTTCATTTTAGTAATTAAGGAGACCAATTCCTGGTGATTTACTACGTTAAACGAGTCCAAGGTAGGCAGGGGCTGTGAAGGACTGCATGTGTCAGCTATAGTATCTGTGTATGTTTCCTGTTCTATCTGTTTTCTAATGCTGTTAACTTTGCTATTGAAATGATCCATGAAGTCACTACAGGTGAAATTGGGGGGGATGACCTCTGAAGGCTTTACCTTCTGGTTAGTAAGTGTCGCTATTGTATTAGAAAGAAAATGCGGGTTATTCTTATGCGTCTCTATTAAATTGGAGTAGTAGGCAGACCTAGCAGAGGACAGGGCCTGCTTGTATCTTATTATACTGTCATTCCATGCCATGTGAAGACCTCTAGTTTTGATTCTCTCCATTTACGCTCACATCTACGGCATTCTGTTTTAAGTGAGCGAGTGTGTTCGTCAAACCACGGTGAGTGTTTTGTTGGTTTTTATTTGTCGTGTCCTTAATGGGGCTACTAAAGCAGTGCTTAGCGTATTGTTGAAATTATTTAATAATTCATCTGCAGATCCTTCTTTTGATAAAGCTAGCATTTGGCAACAGGGTAGTGAATTTATGAATAGCAGTGGGATTTAGGCAGCGAGTTTCTATGTTCCTTTCCGTGTGTCTAATTCTACTCCTCCTACAAGGCAATCAATCATTACAAATTAAATTTAGCTAAAACAGCAATTCAAAATAATACATTTTACAATTTTCAATTTACAATTTACACAAGTACAGTTAGTGACATCCTACATCCTTGACAGTGAAAGCTAAGTGCTGTCAAGATGTAGGGTCACAGTCAAGGGCTACGGGAAAGGGAGCAAGGAGGAAAATAATCAAGAACGCGAGAAGCATAATACAACTGTGAAGTGCTATCTAGCAGGGATAGAGGACTAATATTACAAGTGCTGTCGGAAGAGATGCGTCTTGAGTAAGTGCCGGAATGAGGTCAAGGACTCTGCTGTTTTGACTTCGGTGGGCAGGTCGTTCCACCATTTAGGTGCCAGGGATGAGAAGGAGCGGTTCTGGAGGAGGCAGAGTTGGTCTATACAACTGGGTATTTTACTGGAGCAATCTAAGTGAAGTACCTTGCTCAAGGGTACAACAGCACTGCCCCACCTGGGATTTGAACCCAAAACCCACAATATGAGTCCAGAGCCCTAAGCACTACTCCACAGTGTTGCATTAATCACAGACTGTACCAAGGCTCCATGTGAGTCTTTATTGCACTTATACTGTTATTATTGTTTATTTGATTTAATTTTAATTATTCACTGATTGAGTCGTGTTCTCAAATTGTTTGTTTTCATTGATTGTATTCACTGATTGATTGACTTTAATTGATATTCACTATTATTGAACAGGCAGAAGCTTTGATCCCCGATGCGGCGCACCTGTATCACTGAGCAGCGGCCGCCTTCCCTCATGGCCACTACACCTGTGGACACTCAGCTGGAGATAAAGGCTGCCCTGCCAGAACAAAGGGGCACGGCGGAGCACCAGCAGGGACAGTGACTGCGGGACGGGTTACAGAGGAGAGGATATCGGCTGTGAGGGTGCCAGCCGGTAGGCACTAACTCCTCGCAGGGTCGGAGCGGGTCCCTGCAGATCGGGAGCTGCCTGGAGAAACATTAGCCGCTGGACGCAGTGACTCGACAGCGACAAGAGGATCTAAGGGACTATTACTGGCCAGAGACATTGACTTGGCTTCTACAAGACTGTATTCCTGGACTTGCCTTCTTGGCTCTGCGGTTTCCAGCTTCTCGGCGATAGACGGCACTTTGGGGCTCCGGACCAGCAGCCGGAGGGAGAAGCACATAGCGGACGGGTGAGAGGGACGCGCTCAATATCCCTGTGAGCTTGTGATCGCAGCACTTGCCAGTGAGCGAGCGTGTCCTCCTCCTGAGACTGCTCTTTGTCCTGGATTGGGGCTGCTTGTGCGGACGAGCTGCTCGTTTGTGAGGATCTCTAGCCTGGGACGGAACCGGAGGCCGAGCCGGGTTGGGACTGTGTAATTGAGACCATTCTCTCGCCATTCTCCATCGTTTCATACATACGTTTTTTGATTGTGAATATAGGGGGTATTGTCTGGGCTTAGTTTTATTTGGGAATTTAGTATAGTTTATTATATTTTCAGCTTTTGTATAGGTTTCTGTATTTTTATTTTTGCCCAGGTGATTAAAGGCAATTTTAATTGTAAAAAAAACATTGAGAGAACGGTCAGATTTCGTGCCCTGCTAGTTGCCCCTGTTGTATTGTACATGGTGAATTTTATTTAATGGACTAGAATAAGACCTTTCTTATTTACTGGTGACGTCTGTCCTGGGACCTTACCTGCAGGGGGAAATAAGTGAGTGGGAGCGAGTCCCCACCTCGCGTAACTCAGTTGGGATGGCGTAGCGAGACTTCATGCGACCCAGTCAGAGGTGATTCTAGGGTATGTGGGGGCCCCAGGCAAAATAAATCCTGATGGTGAAGCCAGGGAGAGCATGGTGGGGTTTCCCATTTGCGACACCCCTGGACCCACTGTTCACTGCCACTCGTGACAATTTTCAGGTTTTTCTGAATGCTTAAACACTAACAGTGATTCTTGAAGTACTATCTCTGAAATAATTAACACTTTTAGGCAATGTATTTAACAAGTGAGCAATGGGTTCAATCAAATATGAGCTGTTATACTGTTGCAGGTATAATTGGGATATTTTGAGATGGAAACCGGTAAGTGCTGTAGTCTTACTGGTACAGTAATATGTACTGTACTTTCATAATGAGAAGGATCTCTCACTACAGTTTCTCAGTCGTTTATACACTGTGACCGAAAGCATGCACAGAGTGATCCGAGGTTCAAGCTAACATCCCAGAACCACTTCTGCAGGACTATGCACACCTTCACCTTGCTTCAACTCAATTGGTGAGTCCAGTTCACTCATGTTGCAAAACATTACTCGCAACTCTCAATGTGTTGGCACAATTGTCATTGAGAAAACACCTGTACCTTTTGTGCAATACATGAGTCATCAGACAAAACTCAAAGTGCTAATGTACTACAACACACTTCACGTCTGCAAACCCATCCATCCATTTTCAAAACACACAATTCCTGTGAGGGTCGCGGGGCAGCCAGAGCCGATCCCGGCAGTGATAGGGCACAAGGCAGGAATACAACCAGGACAGGATGCCAGGCCATCGCTGGGCAACATATACACAGCAATTTAACATAACCTAAACTGCATGTCTTTGGACAGTGGGAGGAAACTGCAGAGCCTGGAGAAAACCCACACGGCACATGGCAAATAATGCGATTAGACTCAGAGAAATCCAAACGTGTATAATAGAGGATAATGGGATGTTTCAGAACATAGACCATGTTTCAATATCCACTATTGATCGTTTGCTGAGAAGGCACAGGATGAGCATGAAGCAAATATATCGTGTACCATTTGAGAGGAACTCTGATCGTGTGAAAGAGATGTGCTACTTTTACATGCAAGTGAGTATGAAACTGTTTCCAGTACTATTGTGCACTTAGAAGAGACAGAGGTCCAGGAAGTGCAGTAATGCACCATGTTCTAATCACTGTTCCTACATGGTCAGAGAATACTCAAGCTTGATGCCAGCGATGACCACATTGAGTTCATCTATGTGGACGAGGTAGGATTCAAGAGGCGGTGCTGGGGAAGGAACATCATTGGCCAGCGAGCAGGTCCCTGGCCAAAGGGGTGGAAACATAACCATGTGGGCTGCTATCAGTCATTGCATTTTGTTGCTTGTTATATATAAATACATTGATAATTTTTGGGTAGGCAGGATCATCCATGCATCCATCCATTTTCAAAACCACTTAGGGTCGCAGGGAAGCTGGAGCTGATCCTAGCACGCATAGGGTGCAAGGCAGGAACACACCCAGGGCAGGATGCCAGGCCAGCACTGGGCAACACACACACACACATACAGGGCAATTTAGTATGGCCAATTAAGCTAACCCACATGTCGTTGGACGGTGGGAGGAAACCCACATGTACCCGGGGAAAACATGCAAACTCCATACAGACAGGCAACCCAAGCTGGGTCTTGAACCTGGGACCCCTAGAGCTGTAAGGCAACACACCACTGTGCCACGACTGGCCAGGATCAAACATTGTATAATATAAAGTTCTTTACTGTCTGTGTTGATGGATTCTTTTTGTTTTCCTACATGAATCTTCCATTTTGAGGAGAGAGTTTTATTTTTCTAAACACAGTGTATTCTTAATGCTCAGTGTGAGAAACAGATATGATGTATGTGTGTGTGATTCTGACCCAATTCTTTGATTTTGAGGGCTGTGTATATAGTTTTTAGGCCAGAATTTTCCCCTGTGTGTGTTTAGCAGATGTGACTTTTTATTATGGGCATTGTGTTAACAGTTTAGGAGTATTGTGGTATAATAGTGTGTATGCAATTGGGAAAAACTATAAAACCATTCAAATGTTTTTAGAGAACTGCAAGAAAACCAGTATCTGGTCGACTGTTCACCCCAGAGCAGGAAACGCACATTGTAAATATAAAATAACTGCATCACACTCAGAGAACTGCAGGACCACATAATGGCAGATAACACACATTCCACAACATCAACAGAGTGAGTCTCTCGGCACTCTCTCGTCTACTGAAACTTAATAGAATTGGGATGAAGCAGCTATACAGAGTTCCTTTCGAACAAAACTCAGACCGTGTAAAACAACTGAGATATGAATATCTGCACGTAAGCTATACTATCCTATCATTGGTACTGGATCTGGAAGTGCACGGTGCTACATCATATTGACTGATCCCTGTCTTTTCATACTGTGCTACATTGTTTTGTCATGGAGCTAGAAGCAGATTCAGTGCATCGTGAGCTAATATATGTGGACGAGGCAGGTTTCAATCTTGCAAAAACAAGCGGCCACGGCAGAAATATCATCGGACACCGTGCAATCATCAACATCCCAGGACAACGTGGTGGCAACGTAACAATGTGTGCGGTCCTTCACCATCATGCAATCCTTGGCCCATACAACACTGCACACATCATCATGAAATGCGTTTTTCTGGATTTTTTTGTTGTTATTCTGTCTCTCACTGTTAAAATACACCTACCATTAAAATTATAGACTGATCATTTTTTTGTCAGTGGGCAAACGTACAAAATCAGCAGGGGATCAAATACTTTTTTCCCCTCACTGTATGTTCGGGAATACACATTATTAGTATTATTTTTATTTCTTGGCAGACGCTCTTATCCAGGGCGACTTACAAAATAGAAGCGCAATACAAAGTGCAAGAATACAATTCAGTACAAGGCATCAAACATTACAAATTCAAATTTACATTATACAAGGCAATTCAAAACATAATACATTTTACAACTTCCAATTTACACAAGTAAATACAATAAGTAAAGTCATACATCCTGGAAAGTGAAAACTAAGTGCTGTCAAGATGTTAGGTCCCAGTCAAGGGCTACGGGAAAGGGAGCAAGGGGGAAATCAATAATACAAGTATTAGTAATACAAGGCAAGAAGCATGGTAAAATGTTGTGAAGTGCTACCTTACAGGAGAGTAAAGGGACTAATATTACAACTAATATATCCTTCCGGCGCTAACTCAAGACATCTTTTCAGACAGTACTTGTAATATTAGTCCCTTTAATCCCCGTTAGATAGCACTTCATAGCATTTTGTCATGCTTCTTGGATTATTGATTGATTTTCCTCCTTGCTCCCTTTCCTGTAACCCTTGACTGTACCTTACATCTTGACAGCACTTAGCTTTACTTTCCAGGATGTATGTCAGCACTTACTGCACTTAACTGTATAAATTGGAAGTTGTAAAATGTATTATATCTTGAATTGCTTTGTTTAATGTAAATTTGAATCTGTAATGTTTGATGCCTTGTATTTAACTGTATTCTTGCACTTTGTATTGCACTTATTTTATAAGTCGCCCTGGATAAGGGCGTCTGCCAAGAAATAAAAAAAATAATAATAATATTGTGTCGGTATCGGGAGCCAGTGGCGGGAGCGGAGCAGTGGAGTAGTGTGTGCGAGGGAAAGAGATTACCAGGCGAGCCGCAGAGTTCTGGATGAGCTGGAGCGGCGGGTAGTAATTGCAGGCAGGCCGGCCAGGAGGGAGTTGCAGTAGTCCAGGCGGGAGAGGACCAGTGACTGGACGAGCAGCTGAGTCAAGAAGTTGGTGCGGAAGGGACGGATTCGGCGTATGTTGCTCAGGAAGAATCTGCAGGTGCCTGTCAGTGTGGTGATGTGCTGGGTGTAGGAGAGCGCAGGATCAAGAATGACTCCTAGATTTTTAGCAGAAGAAGCAGGAGAAAGTGTGGTGGATTCCAAGGGGATTGAGATGGGGAGATCAGCAGAAGGTGAGGAAGAGTGGGGGAAAAAGAGGAGATCCGATTTAGAGAGGTTGAGCTTGAGGTGGTGTGACTGCATCCAGGCGGAGATAGCAGACAAACAGGAAGAGATGCGAGAAGGGATGAGAGGGTCAGAAGAGGGAAAAGACAGGAAGATCTGGGCATCATCTGCATAGAAGTGGTAGGAGAAACCATGGGATGCGATGAGGGGGCCCAGGGAGCGAGTGTAGAGAGAGAACAGGAGCGGGCCCAGGATGGAGCCTTGGGGTACGTCTATGAGGAGAGGTTGGGGGGTGGATGAGGAACCTTGCCATGTCACTTGGTAGGTCCAGTCGTTGAGGTAGGAGGAGATCCAGGTGAGAGCAGTTCCAGAGATACCGAGGTCAGCGAGGTAGGAGAGGAGGATGGAGTGATCGACAGTGTCAAATGCTGCAGAGAGATCAAGGAGGATGAGGACTGAGGAGAGGGAGGCCGCCCGAGCACACCGGGGGGAGTCAGTGACTGCCAGGAGAGCCGTCTCGGTGGTGATTCTGAGTCTGAGATGTCCAGGGGTGTCACGAAGAGTTGCGAAGGGGAACAGCCTCTAGACAAGATGAGGTCTAACTGGCAGCCTGCACTGTGAGTGGGTGGAGACGGAGAGAGAGAAGTTAAAGGAGTAAAAGAGAGGAAGAAATCCGGCAGAGTGGGAGGGTTTGGAGAGGATGGTAGGTGAGGACAGCGAGGGGAGGGAGGAGAGAAGAAAGTCGAGTTCATCCAGGAAGGTGGTGAGTGGACCAGGAGGACAGTAGAGAACTAGAAGAAAGAGGTGAGAGGGAATTCAAAGCTGTTGGAGGCGATAGAGGAGAGAGAGGGGGGTGGCACAGAGAATAGCAGAGAAGGGGAGAGCAGGAGCCCTATTCCCCCCCCACCCAGTAAGACAGGGGGAGTGGGACAGGACAAACACAGAGGATAAGGCAGCAGGGGTGGATGAGTTCTCCGGGGAGATCCATGTCTCAGTGAGAGCGAGGAAATCCAGAGAGTGGTGGGAGGCGAAGGCGGAGATGAAGTCGGCCTTGTTGGAAGCATACTTTACACATTTGGATGCCTGTGTGTATGTGTGTTTACTACATGTATGAATAAACTTTATTGCAAACTGCTATGCCCTGTACATGAAAAAGCAAAAGCCACAAGTGTTTTTCATTTATACTATCATTCATGCTTAGTTGGCGCTTTGTGTGCCTATTCAAATAATGGTTTGTGTGTACTGTATTGCATACGCAACCTATCGTTATCTTTCAAGTCGGAAGCACTGCCCAAGGGGGAGGGGTTGCTGTATAACAAAGCCGTCGCAGGGGCGGAGGCAGCGAGCTGATAAGGGAGCCTGCCACGAGGTGCACCGCAAGGGTGCCTAGGCAACACAACTCCAGACAGTTACCTCAGGGATCCCGTAGGGCCGCACCTGAGCCGTCCAGGAGCGAGGACCATAGTCACGCTCTACCGGGAGCTGTCTGCTATCAGCATATACAAAGCGGGGCTACAGAGGTTAACTCTTATGCCCTCCACTTACAAGAACAAGGCCGGCTGCTCTACTAGTGCAGCTAGGAGCGAGGCCGTAATCTACTTGCACAATGTCTGGTGTAGGCAATCAAGCACTTGTGCGGCCTCCGCGCAATATCATGGCAGTGGACCCCTGATCCAATAGGAGCGGGTCACAGACCCAATGAGAAAAATACAATATAATACATAGCTGGCTAATCAGAAAGAGTAGCCGAGCTGAACAATATACAATATAAACATATCGCATGACAGGAAGACAGGACAGGAAAACTTCGGAGGTTTCAGGAGAAGCATGCAATCTGCCTTAATGTTTCAAAATAGCCCTATTGTAAATATAAACCAAAGATATTAAATGTTGTAATTTCCAAAACAGGGCAGTTGCCATAATATCAGGTACTGTCAAATGTTCTCTAGCCGAAAACTGTTTTTTTCAGTTTGTTACGCCATGGCGTCCAACTCGTAACACCTTTTTTCACTATGTCACCATAGAGACATTTCAAGCCAGGCAGTTTATTAGGTTTACAAATAATAATAAATAATCTAACTGCTGTTTGACGTCTCCCATGTCAGCTTCTCCTTGTACTGCTTCGAGACAGGACAGAAGATTGCTTTAGTTTCTATGTCGCCACAGTTTCAATGAAGGCACTGTTCCTCGGAAGATGTCACAGAAAATATACAGTATCCTCTTGGACTGGGGCTGGTATTGCGAGACCATGACCGTGCAGGCCCCACACCCCCATCTCCACAGCCATACTTCGTCCCAGTCAGCCTCACTGCGGAGACAAAGGAGTCAAGGAAAAACATCCTTGGCAAGAATTCATGAGCTCGGCAGGATGACACAAAGAAGGAAATACTACAGAGTAACGAAACAATCACCAATCTAGATGTACACGTAATGTCACTTAAGGAAATATTGAAAGTTTAAAGTTCTTAAATACTGATTATCCCCCAGTCCATTATACTGTGGGTGCAAATATTATATTTCCTCATAGTTTACATTTGCTTACTATAGTATGTTTTTCCAAGGTTTTGCATGTAAACAATACATTAGCTGGTCTTCTCTTATAATATTATTATTGTTATACTGTTTAAAGTTATTGGATCCTATAGGGTATAAAGTTAAAAGTCACACATAAAAGAAAACAACAACATGCCAAAAAATGCAACGAAGTATCCCATAACCACAATATGTAATCTTTACATGCAAAAGTTAATAGAAACAAGAATATCGAAGTTGCCATGGTAAGAATACATAATGTCTCCGTATAGAATAGTATTCAAAGTTATACAGTATATCTAACCTTTAATTAGTTATTTTAAATCAAACTTATGTGTAATGATTGTAGGCTATTCATATTGCAGATATTAAACAACTAAAAACATGATCCTAAGTCAAACTCACTAACAAGCCATTCAGCGGTGGTTCTAGCCCCTTTCATCTCGGGGGGCATGGCTGGGGCCAGTTGTAATCGTAGCGGGGCCATCATCGGGGGGGTGTATTGTCCATGATGTTAGTGGTGGGGAGGGGTGCTGACAGTGTTTTGTCCACGGTGCCAGTTAGGGGGGCCACAGGGGGTATGTGCCAAATTTGAGGTATGTGCCTATCCTGCGATTTCTTTTCTTTCTTATTTCTTTTTTTTTTACATACCAAAGTAAAGCTGTGACCTTATTTGGCAAAGTAGGGTTCAGGATTTAAATTCACAGTGGCTACCTGAACTAACAGTAATGGGGCACACAACAAGTAAACAGAGAAAATAACTACACTATTCCTACCCTCCCAAATCTTACAGGACAGGTGAGATGCCCCTACTCCAAGATACTTATACAATAGAAAAACTATGGTAATAATAATATAGCCCAAGACAAAAAATATTAATCTTTCTAGACTGTATTAAAGTTCAGCACTTCGGAAAAATAGAATTATTTTGTATTTCAATAAAACAAAAATAATTACTGGTATCCACACACCCAACCAATGTAAATGTCACGGACGGTGTTAATTAGCTCCTTAATCACCATTACTTATTATATTTATATTTCACTTCACTTTATGCAATATGGCTTGTGTATTTTGTTTGGTTCTATATTGCCATTATTTTGTGTGTTGATTATCTTTCACTTTATTGTTTAATTTGTTATTCACTTAGTATTATTTTGATTGTTTGCACGCGTGCCTTATTATTTGTGTTTCTTTGAGCCAATCACCACCGCACAACTCACCTGGGTCCACCTGCACTCTTCACACGCGTCCCCACTTAATCACCCTGCCCTGGGAGAGGAGAGGAGGGAGCGTCTGATACGAGCCGCAGAGACCTCCCACATTGGAAAGTGGACTTCAGCAGACAGGAGGGGAGGTGGCAGACCTGGGAGCAGGACCCAGATCAACACGGCGCACAGGGACAGAATAGTGATGTCGTTCGCGAATGTGCCGGGTCCCGTCTGAGAAAGGATGTCTGTTCTTATGTTTTTATTTCTTATAAATGAATACAAGACAGAATAAAAGTATGAATGTTGTGTTGATGTGCTGCGTATGATGACATTGTCCCGGTGCTCCCGTTTGGTGCAGCACACACACCTCAACACAACATTCAGTCAGTGCGAGTGGTGCGGCCGAGCAGTGTGGCGAAAAGTTCATCTTTAATTACGGGTCAGAAAACAAGATGAGTGACAGGCACAAACGAAGTAGCATTTGGATGCATTTTGATAATATAAACAACAAAGGCAAAATGTAAAAATTGTAAAGTATCATATCAAGCAGGGTCTACTAACAACCTTCACAGACACATTAGAATTATAAATCCATCAATGCAGTTGGAAGAAAACAGGCAAGCTAGCATGCCTGCTACTGAAAATGAAAATACCTGTGCGATTACTGGAACCATTGCTGCTGCAGTGCTCACAGCCACCCCTCAGGCATCAGGTACTGCGACCTATTGCAACCCATAGTTCTATAAGCCAATTTATGCCGAAGGCCATGACCCCAGCAAGACCAAACACAATTGATGAGGTATTGGCTAAAATTATTGCAAGGGAATTCCAACCATTCTCAGTCGTGGAGGACAAGGGATTTAGAAGCTACACCCATGCTCTCAATCCAATGTATGTTCTTCCAAGCAGGAAAACACTCTCCCAAACAACTATTCCAAGACTGTATGACAGACAATGTGCTTCACTGCAAGAAAGGGTTAAAAAGGCTACAGCAGTTTGCCTGACAACTGACTGCTGGACATCCAGAGCCACCACTTCCTTCATGTCTGCTACATGTCACTTCATTGAAAATTATAAAAAATGGTGTCCAATCTTCTGGACTGTTTTGAGTTTAGTGGCAGACACACTTCAGATAACTTGGCAGAGGGACTGCTAAGAGTGCAAAAAAAGGGTGGCAAGTAGAAAACAAAGTGGATTGCTGTGTTACTGACAACGCAGCTAACATCACCAAAGCTTTTTAACATCTTGAAATGGACCCACCACCCATGTCTCGTGCACACAATCAACCTGGTTGTAAGAGATGCCCTGAAGGTGATGAAGCCCACTGTGAACAAAGTGAAGGCGATGCGGGAATTCTTCCATAAGAGCACACGAGCCACAGAGAAGCTGAAGTCTTCTCAACGCCAGATGGGTATGCCTGAGCTGAGGTCCAAACAAGAAGGTGGAATTCAACATTTCATATGCTGAAACGGGTTCTGGAGTCCAAGGATGCAATCATCTCTACCTTGGCCATTATCAATGCACCTGTTGATGCTCTGAGCCAAGAAGAGTGGGAGGAAGTGCGAGAGACATGCACTGTTCAGGAACCCTTTGAGCAGTCACTGTGGAGATCAGTGCAGACAGGTACAATGGACAACTGTTTTTACATTAGTATTACATAATTGCATATTTGAGGTGCATATTAGAGGGGAATGGCAGTAATAATAGACAAGAATAAACTGAACAAAGTCCATATACCACATAATAAAACAAAGCATAATTCTGAGTTTTCTCTTTTTTTTCAGCTACGTGACAGCCTCCAAAATGCTACTCCTGTGCAAGGGTCTGCAGAGAATAACAGCCCACCACCAGACAGGAGGAACAGTAACCAAAGGGAAAGAGAGAGAGTTGGTGACTGCTCTCTGTGCATCTATGGAAAGAAAGTTCCACAGAATGGAATACAATACTGTTCTCTCAGAAACCACCATACTGGACCCAAGGTTCAAACAGCTGTCCTTCAATGACAACAGAGCTGTTGATGAGGCACCTCAAAGAGTAACAGCAGCAGCAAGATGCAGCCCCAGCAGCCAGCAGGCTACACCACTAGGAGGCCAAGAGGGAGAAGAGGGAGCAGGGGCACTAGAAGTGGAGCCACAAACGTCTGCTGTTTGGAGGTTCTTTGATGAAAGAGCAACAGGAGACACTGCAAGAAGGAATCCCACAGCAGATGCTATACTGGAAGTAAGATCCTATCTTGAAGAGCCCCTTATCCAAAGAGCCACAGACCCGCTGAGCTGGTGGGAGACCGAGGCTTCAGTCTACCCACGACTGGTCAAGGTGATGGCAGGGAGACTCTGCATCGTAGCAACATCAGTCCCTTCAGAAAGAATCTTCTCCAAAACAGGGCAGATAATAACAGAAACCGGATCAGCCCCTGTAAGCTGAGGCACTTAGACTTTCTTAATGCCAGTCTGCACTAAAGACAAGGTCACTGGTAATATATACATCTAGAACTGTTGGATGCTGCCGTTATGCGCATTGTAATTCATTTTTTATTTGTTATATGGTTCCATTTTGAGTGTGGTTTGCTTGGAATGGTTTGTGTTTTGGATAGTTCAATATAAATAAAACGTTCAATACACGTGTAATAGTGTTTGATGTTTTCACATGATTTACGTTTTTTTTTTAATACAAAACATGTAAATTATGGTATTCTGGAAATTATAAGATTAAGTATAATTACATTGAATAAGTGATGTATGTGCACACATACCAATCATAGGTCCAAACATTGCTAAATTTGCCTGAATTATAAAAGCCAGAAGTGGTACTAAATGAAGAGCCATTTGGGAGCCGAAAGAGCCGGCTCTTATTGCTGAATTGAGCCAAATGGTCTGGCTCACTGAAACCAGCCGGAATTCCCATCACTAGGACAGAAGCAGAGAGAGATGGATTCCTCTGGAGGCTACAGTGAGTGCACCTTTGGTTTCGCTGATTTCCATGGAGTGTGGAAACGTAGAGAAGTTTAAGACGCCAAGCTGCGAGTGATTTCCTGCTGTGCCCACCCCTCTCCCCTCCTTGGATTATAAGCGATCGAGGAAAGACATTGAACATTACAGTGTCTGTTTACATACTGGACCTACTAACCTGGGCGCTGTGTTGCTTGGGTATTCCTCCATGCAGTGGGCAGGGCAGCTGGAAACCAGCAAACAGGGAAACCGGCAAACAGAGAAAGCGAGAAGAGGGTTAACATTAACGTTAACGAGGCTGACCCGGCAGTCCACTGTCCAGATTCCGCCCTGCAGTGAGATGGTGCTGTGGGCACAGGTGCCAGAGTTCCCCCACATAGCGGAATACTGTGTCCTGATCGAGGCTTGGGATGAGGAGCGAGAGCGGCAGGTGGCACGGACCATCACGTGGGTATGCCAGGGTAGGGTCCCGTTGCCAGTGTTAAATCTTTTCCCCTACCCTGTAGATGTGCCCCAGCGCTGCCCACTGGCTAGACTCTCCCGTATAGACCAGCAGGACATTATCACTGAGGATGAGGCGACATTCCAGTTCCGATATCCAGACATGGTAGAAGTGGGGGTCCGTCCGGTCCAGACACAGGGGGTGACAGGGACCGTGGACTGGACAGGGGGAGCCACCGACTTGTCCAGGGAGCAGTGAGGATGGTTAGGCCCTGTTGCAAAAGTGGTGTTGCGTCTAGTAATGTAACCATTCCTTATATCCCAGGACATTAGTTTATAGACACTGTTGCACCGTTTGTAGTAGAACACTTGCATTTACTCATAAGGCAGTTCCCTAATCTCAATCCCTTACACTGGTTTATTTATGGACTTCCTTCCTAATTGATAGGGTATTACTGTTTGTGAAAGAACTATTTCCATACAGTCAAAGTTTCATGACATTAGACTTTAAACTAACTCATATCTCATTCAATTATTTATTCATTTATTCTACATCAAGTTATATCTTCAGTAACGTCCGTATTTTCCCACGTTTCATTCAATCACCATCAGAAGCTCTCTGTGCTAAAAGTGGCAGCACATTTGTCTCACACACATCAAACTCGCCTTTTCCTGCTTCCCAAGCCTTATCAACTTACTCAGACCCTCGTCAACTTACTCAAACCCTCTTCAACTTTGGTCAACATTGCTCTGCATTCTAACAGCTATTCTTTCTCCTATTCTTAATTTCTTACAAGAAATGTATTCAGGTTTTTTTATCAATATGTTTTATTTATATTTATACAGATGTCACTCCATTATTCGTTTATTGAAGTCATATATGTACCTAACAAAATATTAGCCAATAGGCCATTGATCTCAATAATGATTCCCATAATCCTAGGACACCTTCTCTTTTACTCTTCCTTTCCATTCTTACTTTTCTCCTGTAAAGCATTTTATATTACTTGAGCTTACTTATTCTATAGTTGTAATCTTATACTTCTGCGGTATCTTACCCTTTTCCTACATCACTCATCTTAAAACCATGGTCTACTTTGACTTTCATTTCAGGTATTATATGCTAGGCACCAATAACCAAACATTTTCTGAAAGACTGTAACATGTCACCAGACTGTTTACATTCTCCTGCTTTCACAGGCTGTCAGGGCTGCACCAGGCTCTCTTCTAGCCTTTCGTTTCCTTGAATTTGACTTTTGACAGAGCTTGTCCATAACATGATGTTTAACAAACAAATTCTGGTTCTTCTTGTGGAGACACCATGACTATTTATGTATTACTATTATTATCCATCTGTTTATTCAATGTATATTTTGGATTACTTTTCTTATAATAGTCTTTCTTTCTGATTTCTGATGCTTGAGGCACTCTGTATAGAGCCAAAGATCCTCATGAATATGATAAATCTGTTGTTACATTTTTAAATATAATTCTAAAATGATTGCCAAAACATAGACATTTACCTTATATCACCTTCAAACTATACATATTCATAAACACACAAAGCACATACACATTGATATCTAAAGATAATTCAGATATCCGATCTGTGGCATGTTTTATTGACCCTGCAGTGTCTCAAACAGCCCTTATAACTTATTATTTAAGCTTATGATTATTTAGAATAAAATGTCAAATAATCCCACTCGATTATTTCATTATTTCACTATCTCAGTTTTCTTGATCCATTGTGAAAAAGTTCTGTTATTTCCTCCTCATCTGTAGAGGCTACATTAGCCCACTCCCCGGTCTGATATTCTCGTAGTAACTGTATCCAAATGTTGGGCGGACATTTAGCCTTCACGATGATGTGTACATCGTGCGGGTGAAGGAGGTGAATAACCATCTTTTCATCTAGAATATCCCAAAAAGTTGTGTTACCCTGGTTTGGTTTTAATTTTAGGAGGGACGCCCATATCATTTCTTTTTCTCCTGGGGAGAAGGGGACATGGGTTTTAGTCGTATAGACTATTGATTGACCTTCCTCTTTACTCTGTCTAGTTTTGACTTGCATGGGTGCAGCTGGGACCGTTTTCAGAGCGGTCAGATCTGGATACAATGTATTATTATAACCAAAATCAGTGATTGATTTATATTCCGGATTATATGGGGGAGGAGCGCTAGCAAAACCTCCTTTTTCATATTCCCATGCTTTGCGATCTAAATCATCCCAATCGGGCCTGTCGTCCTCGGAGTGATCTGTGTCGCGACGCGCTCCTAACACGGCAGCACATCGCGCACCTACACCTTCACCTTTTCTGACCACTTTTCTTGCCCTTCTAATTTGCCTTGTAGTTCTATTAATTCTATCGTATTTTTCACAACTTCTGCTCTCAATTCACATTACTGTTTATGATGATCTTCCATTTCTGTTATTTTCTTTTCTTGATTCTCACCAACCTGACACAATATCACAATTCCTTTCTCTGTCTTATCTGGTTGTTGTTGCTTCCACCAGTCCCGGTGCTCCTTCGAAGACCAGTCTTTCTCCCAACTTCCTTCCAACATTTTCTTCTCTACATTCTGTTTTTTTATTTCTCAAAAAACCAATAATGCTGGTGTCACTCATTGTGACGATTTATCTGAAATATTACATTATTATATATTATATATATATATATATTATAATAAAAACAAACACTCTAGTAAGGTACGGACACCCGTACATGACACTGGCTAAGGTAAGGGAACCCATAAACAACCATAAGCACCCCCGGACCTAGGACAGCCTGTAACTTGCTAACTTGCTGTTTTGTTTGCTTCTCATCGTTTGCTGCTAGTTGCATGCCAAACGAGTTCGTTCTGTCCAAAATATAAGCTTTTTTTCTTCTAATAAACTCAATACAAATACAGTGCACTAGCAACTATTTCCCTTTCAAAAGTTGTAGTCCCGTTTCAGTTAAAACAAAATGTGTGCTTCAAAGAAAGAAAATACTATTGCTGCTGACTTGTGTTTCTTTTCCCTCTTAACCTGCTCTTATCACAAAGCTTCTCAACACAATCTCAGGTGCAGGTGCACTCTGCGCTATCCTTTGCCCGAGCTTTGTCCAGGAAAACTCACTGTAGCCATCTTAGTTCAACACGGGCTCTCCTTACCTGCGAGTCACACGGGTCCAGTTCACTTTGCAAGTGAACAGTCTCTTCTCAGAAACAATAAGGAAACTTGGAAAGAAACACAATCCCAGGTCGGTGTTAAAAAAAAGTTCTTTGTTTTCATATTAAAAGAAAACATTTGTATTTTCTCTGCACACTTCACAGCTCCAATTAGCACACTCAACTAATCCCTGCCCCCCTCAGAACCGTCACTAAAGAAAGGTACTCACAGTCATTTTAAATATGACATCCTGTAGTGTTTCATTTCAAAATATGATCTTATTATCACTTGAACCAAATAAATCCTTTGACCCACTAATACCAAATTACAGTTAGGGGGGCCACAGGTGTGATTTGAAAATACGATCTTCCATGTCTTTCTGTTGTGTTTTGACCTGGGGATCTGTAATTGTCCAAGTGGCTACTGCACATGTACTTATTTAATATTAAATGTGTTATTTAATTAGGCTTGGTTCTGGTGAGCATGTACAAGACGTCAGCTTTTTAAATAACTGTGTGTATTGGATCATACACATTTTAGAAATACTAGGTAGAAAGGTAGAAAACAGCAATAGCATTGAAAAAGTGTGATTGTAGTTCTGCTCTTCTGCAATATATTTCTACAAGATCTTTAACATCTTCTTTAACATTGTTTTAAAGGCTGGGACCAATATGGTGGAATATCTCCAACACACGGACATTGAGAGACTCGACCCCTTTGTGCTGCTGCTCAGAGACCAACTCTCAGTTGTCTCTGAGTAGGCTATGGATCAACTTCCTTTCCTAATATGAAGGAGACAATGGATACAAAACCTATGAAAAACAGGCGATTATTGTTATTCTTCTCATTATAAACTACTTAATACATCTCTCGCATAAAGTACAACAGGATAGTGGTGACGTCATTCAGGATTGGATTGCCATTGGTCAAAAGCCCTCTGAGAGAAATTGTGTGGCGACACTCCACACTCTTAGAAGAAATTGTTCTGCACAGAACCATAAAGGGTTCCTCGAGTAATCGCTCTGGTGGATCCCTTTATGGTTCTATGTAGAACCCCTTCAAAGGGGTTACATGAAGAACCCCCAAACATAGCGTTCTACACAGAACCATTCGTTTTAAAATGTTATATATAGAACCCATTCAAAAGGGGGACACGTGCTATACCTGAATTTGTTTTCCAAATACAATCTTTAAAAAATGTATGAGTTCATATATACAAACACACATACACAACGTAGAAATCACACTACTAGTGAAGTAACTTCATTTACATTATATGCCACAACTCCTCAATTTGGAAAGCAAAAACAAGACATCTGATGTAAAAGTGTAAACTAATTACGAACAGCACTTTTGATTTTTATCTTCAATTCAGGGGCTACTTATTCGCACAGTAAACTGTATTCTCTCTTCAGAGTGACTGGAATGTTTTTGCCTACATTCAACTTAAATATGAAAGTTTCCAAAAACGACATAGTTTTCTTTAAGGCTATTCAATGCCAAACACAAAATTCTCTCTGCTTTCAGTGCTTGTCCTTCAGCACAATTACACAGGTTCATGATGTTCTCATTTCAATACATTGTTTTCTTATTTAAACTATTTGACTTTGAGCTTACATTGAGAATAAAATCACTTTTGCAAGTAAAACCTGGCCAAGAAAGGAAGCAGCACTACAATAAAACAATACACAGAATACAAAGCAGTTCCTTCAAAAGTGAAAGTGATAAAGAGTGATGTCTGTCAGTAAATTACGTTGAGATACATATTGGTTATTTTGAATTAGGAGTCCAACTTCAATAACTTCTATTAACAAGCCAAAATACAGATCAGAATTACGGGTAATTGAAAAGAATATGTAGCGCCTAGGTAAGCTTGGATGTGTTCAGAGAAACACTAAAAACGGATTGGCTTTATTTGTGGAATGCAATCCTGAAGAGTATTTGATATTTTGGGTAATAAGCTGACCGAAAATATTAGGAGAGCCATATGCACAAAATAGTATAGTCTCCTAGTGCACGTCACCGCCCTCTATTGCATAATCTACAACACCTTATACATCAAACCCAATTTACTAATATTATTGTTATGCATTCATTTGTCACATCTGCCTTTGCTGGTAAGGATAACAGTACAGGATCATCAATATGTACTGAAACGAAACCTGTCCTAGTAAGGTCGTGTCCTAACTGGATTTGACAGAGGAGCGTGTAGCTGCCACCACCTTTGGTTTACCGGACGGTCCGGTCGAATAACCCTGGAAGCTAAAATTAGTGATGTTAAAGGGAGAGTGAAAAGCCAAGAGGAAGTATATAACCAAGTCTTTTTAATAACCAATTTAATACGCTGGGTACACAATGTGCAATTTAGGCAAATAGAATAACAATCACAGTATCACTAAACAATCCATAAAAAGTAAATATCCATTAAACAGTTAAGTTAATTTCTCCCTCAAATACATACGACCAATTAATATAATAAAAACGCAATTGACCTTCATTAAAGAAATACTAAAATAAACCATACAATAAACACCAATGTAAGTGAAAAGAAACCACAATATAAACATCAGATAAACCATACAATAAACACACCAATATAAGTTACCACAATTACAACAGCAATTTCAACTATAAAAGCAAAATACAAACTCTTCAATGTAAAGCCAAAAAAAAACAAAAAACGGGTTAATTGTTGTTTTAGATCAATTGATTGGAATATAGCTAATAGGATCAGCACAATCCAATCAATCAATCACTCACTTGGCCCTGTTACACAGACTGATTAATAGCAGTATGTTTAAGTCTAACCATAAATTCATAAATTAGAGCAAAGAAACTGTTACTATGTTTAAACTTGGTTTTATACAAGTCCTTGCCCAATGAAAACATGTAATCAAATACACATAATCCCACAAACAAACACATATAGATTTAAAATAGAGTCAGAGAGCTCCCGTCAACTGAACAGCTCCCCAGCATTTGGCGCACACTGCACACTGCACACTGCACACTGCACACTGCACACTGCACACTGCACATGTAAAAACAAGCAGCCCCCTATTATCTGCACACAAACCAACACAAGCAATGCTAGCCGTAGAAAGAGTCTCTCTTGTGTCTTCTGAGCACTGCTTATATCCCCATCTGCTCCCGGTATGACATCCCGTGATTGGTCGCAATGCTCAGTCCAATTAGGGTTAATAAGAGCCAATTCAATCAGTGACAGAGCCGACTGGCTCATCACAGTACTACTATATTTACAGCATGACATAACAGCGCGGCGCTGGAGCGGGAAAGTGCGCTTCTTTTTGCACATCGTCTACATGCGCGAAAAGCCTGGACACTTGGGCTAAAAAAAAGACAAAAATAGAAAGTGTGAAATATGAACGTTAACATTGTAGCGCAAACATTGGGCTTCGAGCCACGTGTAACAGACAGTGCGATTCAGAACAAAGTCAAAAATAGCTTCTGCACAACAATACAACTCTTAGCTAGTAAATTCATGTGGAAAATGGACGCCCCGTCTACAGGGCTGCGGCAAGTCGTGGCCTATTTGTTGGGGAAGGATGTTGAGCTCGGTTTTCCAAACGAGCCGCTGCATATTGACCTATGTCTATTGTCTAAATGTCTATTTATTTATTGATGTATTCATTTATTTATTTCAACATGTATTGATTCATTGATGATTTTCTCTGTGTATTCATTTTTAATTCTGGCATGGATTATCCTGCATACAAAAGCAAAGGCCCGGGACAGTGCGAGCATGACTTATACAGCGCAGTGCAATCATGGTCGCTGCTTGACATCGTCCTGCAAATAAAAAAACATTGGCTGGATGTCAAGTCACACATTGCCGGGCCAGACCTCGAACCCGGATCCTCCGGATCGTCACCCTGCTGCTCTCCAGCTGAGCTACTCCGGCAACGGAGCATCGGCGCGGAAGGGCGCTATTAAGTGTGCGCTGTTTCTGCCGTCACTCATCTCCTGCAATGCCGTGTTTATGTGAGAGCTGTGACGCGCTGTAGCAGCAACTACATGTTTACTACATCTCATCTCCTCTGGGGTTTCAGTGTTTGTGAGACGGTGACACTAAACGCTGAAGTATAATGTCGGCCAATAAGCGCACTGGACACCGCCCACTGGCTGTGATTGACACAGCGGGCTTGTATGACGTCATTCACTGCTACAATGATCGAGCGCAGAAATACACCGTGGTCGTGCAAAAATGCTTTTTCTACTCTTGCGGTTTTTATTTTACACTACAGGAATAAATAACTAAACCAATATTAAATACATAGATACATGTCCCTGCCGATTCCAATGTTGGCGATTCATTGAACATGTAGCACTATTTGCACATGCATGTATTTATTGTCTCACATTAGAGATGAGATGTAGAAAACATGTAGTTGCTGCTACAGCGCGTCACAGCTCTCACATAAACACGGCATTGCACATGCCTGTAGCCAAAGTCCGTTTTTTTGTCTTCATTAAAATGATCCTTTACAGGAGTATTACATGCGAAGCCAAGGCCGGCCCTATCGGAATAGGCAAATGCTAGGGGCGCCCGAAAGAGTGAACATTTGTACGGAGGTTTGTTGCACTCAGTGCTTGTTATTGTGTGGAACCAAGTCACAGCAATTCCTGGTTATTAGCCAATAGGATGTGAGTGTTAATATGGGATGTCCTGTATAGAGCTGCTGTTAGGGAGTCAGTCAGTGAGTTGACTGCGCGCAGATTCCCTGCTCTCTCTGCACTGGGCAACAGCGGCACTTTGTACTGTCAAAAACAACACAAACACAGCTATTGGGTTTTGCTGATTTCTATACATAAGCAGCTAAAATTGGACATTGTCAACCTCGCCTCTAAAATATAAAAGTGCGCACACGACCGGGGGTCACGGTGCCATAGCTTGTGTTCACCTAGAAACTCGTCCGGCAGCGGCGGACGCAGCGGATTTCAGTGCAGACGCGTTTCAGCAGCGACACGTTTCCATCACACCCACCGGCACCGCGTCCAGTTTGCATATATAATGTTGCTTGATATGGGATTTTCCGCTGCTGATGTGTGGTTGTGAAGCAAAGATATGTTTGAGTCCAAATCTGCCTGATTTCATGGAGATTTTGAGCTGTTTTTTGACTTGTCTCCAGTTGTTAAAATCTTCCCCAGAACCCGCACCCTGAATTACTCAATCGTCTTCGCCCTCATTTTTCAACACTAATTTTGTGCAGTGCACAGTGGGACAAAGGGAAATGGTACAGACTTGAATCTAATAAGACACAAAATGCTTGAAAGTTTCTATTATGTTTATCTATATGACTACAATAATCTTTAACAAATTAAAATGTAAGTGGTCTGAAACCGTTTTAATACAAATATATACATTTATTTAACCAGTTGATTTTTGTACTTTGTGAAATGAATGTACTAAATATAAGCAACGGGGTAAGTGACTAATTCACAGATTTAGTCCATGTCTGGACCTTGACTATACCTTGACCAAGAAATGTGGACCCTGACACAACATAATTGACTACCCCTGCTGTAGAACATTGCTACATTATGCATATTGCACTAAGGTGTCTGTAATATCGTTTTTTCGTGCAATACTTTTATAATACTGTATTTATAATTCATTTTATGTCACTTGTTTCTTTAATACTGTTTTTATACTGTTTGTGTGGGGGTTTTGTTTCTAAAATAAAGAAGATCTCAAAGACATAAAGCTATGCAGTCTGTGAGTGTATGAACACAATGACCCTGCGATGCAGGGGGCACCACTTAAAATCTTGCCTAGGGCACCAAATTGGCCCTGTGCGCAGCAACTGACGTTATGCAAACGACATCCAGCTGGATAGTGAGTATGGGGTGAAAAGAGCAGGAGAGACGGGAGAGAAAGCAGGCAGCAGCGTCATTGTCGCAGAATATTGAACATATGTTCAAAAACACTGCCAAACAGGGTAAGGTTGTTATATTTACTACCTAATCTAACAGTTGAGATAGATAACGCTAACTACGTGCTAGCAAACAGTCGTCAACTCCACGCAGAAGGTAGCTAATGTTTTTACTCGTGTGTGTCTGTGTCTGTCAGATTACACAAAAACTACAAGACCGATTTTCACGAAACTCAGTGGAGGGGTGTAGCATGGGTCAAGGAAGAACACAGTAAATTCTGACCATTATCCATCCAGTGGGACTAGCTAGCTACAGTGACCGATTCAGAAGATTTTTACCCTGAATATGTGTGATGTGTCGGCGCTCCATTCACGTGTGTGTGTGTGTGTGTGTGTGTGTGCGTGTGTCTGTGTGTCTGCGTGCGTGCATGCGTGTGTTTGGACTGAAAAAGGTGGTACATGATCTTGGTAAGCAATTTGACAACATTGTAGTAAATATTTTCGGTGCATCAAAAAGCGTCCTCGTTAAGATACCAGCAGACAAGCTAATCCAGCACAAATTAGTGCATAAAAAGTAACCAAAATGAAGTATTTAAACCTCATAATTGAATACAAAATGAGGGGAAAAACTGCAAAAAGGTCCACTTTTTGAAAAAAAGAACCCCCCTTCCACTAGGCTGGCTACGGGCCTGTTGCAGGAGATGAGTGACAGCAGAAACAGCGCACAGTTAATAGCGCTCTTCCGGGTCTTTCCGGAGTTGCCCGAGTAGCTCAGTCGGGAGCGCGTCAGACTGAAGGTATGAAGCCCCAGGTCCGATCCCTGGCTCTGGCAATGAGCTACACTGTTTCCACTTCCACACTTTTACTCTGCACAACAATCTGACGCAGAGCAACCATGATTTTACAGCAAAGTGAAATCATGGTCACTCTGCTTCAGATTGTTCTGCAAAGTAAAAGCTTTCATTTCATGTTGTGTAAAAAAAGTGCAAAAGTCCAAAAGTGTCTTGACAAGTGTTGAAATTAAAGCTAGACCCACGCTAACGCGATTCTTTAAATCCCAGACGATATTTAAAATGGTGGGCTGCTCACATTTAACGACAGGCAGGATTTCACGGAATTTAGGTCTTTTGCATCATGATGCCCCAAAACAACTATTGTTATTTGAGGTATTTGAATCAATACTTATGAAAGTCAAAATCAAAAACTCAAAATAATGTAACTTGTTTTCGTGGATGTGCTCGACTCTCATTGGCTGCTGCCGGTCTCGGACCCGAGTCGCATCTTTAATATGAATTGTGTTGGATCTACTCGCCTGCCTGGCGAGCTGCAGGTTTGAGCAGAGGGCAGCGGCTCATCGGTTAGGCCCCGACCTGCTGCTTTCTGTTCAACCGGACACTCAATGACTCCATTGAATGAACAACCGGCTTAGATTGTACTTTTCAAATTGTGTAAAAAATAGTTGGTTCTTTAATATGTTATTCATACAATTCTATGCTTAACTTAAACCCTCTACAGTTAAAAATAATGAAAATGCTCTGATTAAGGTTCAATTAAGCAATCGAGAGCTCTGTTGGAACAGATACCACAGGCAGTGCCCATCTTGCCCATCTTGCCAAAGACTATCAACATCAATATTATTAGCATTAGTAATGTAACTATTCTCAATTTCCCAGCTGAGCTCACAGACACTTTCACTGACCCCCCCCTCCTTCCTGGGGGGTGAATCCCTTCCTAATTGATAGGGTATTTCTGTTAGTGAAAGGACTATTTCCATACAATATCATGACTTTAGACTTTAAACTATATCTCATTCAATGATTTATTTATTTTACATTAAGTTATACCTTCAGTAACTTCCTTATTTTCCCTCATATTCCATTCAACCACCTTCACAACTCTCATGCTGAAAGTGGCAGCACATGTCTTTCACACATATCAAACTCCCTTTTTCCAGCTTCCCAAGCCTCATCAACTCTTAAACCCCTCGTCAACTTCCTCAAACCTTCCTCAACATCGCTCAGACCCACTAAATTGCTCTGTATCCTAAAAGCTGTTCTTTCTCCTTTTCCTAATTTCTTACAAGAAAATTCAAGTTATATTTATTGACATGTATTATTACTATTTATACACACATTTCACTCCATTATTTTAACTAAAATATTTACTTAACAAAATATCTTTTAGAAAATAAGCCTTTTAATTGATTTCAATAATGATTCCCAGGTACCTCAGGAAAACAAAGTTTCAAAAAATGTGTCCAGTCAATGATTTCCCCAATGAAGAGTTTGCGTGGGCACTAAGACTGTCCACCTGCGCGGCTCATATGTCCTTATTGTGTCAACTTCCTCCTATTGAAGTCCAATCTACACCGGTACATGTTCAGAAGAACTGTTCCCGAAACTAGGTTGAACTGATCAATAGTTAATTTCTTACCTACACATTGTATTTAGGGATCTTATATCTGGGAATTTCAAAAACTCTTCATTGTGGAACTCACAGCTACCAAACGACCCTTTAATTTCCTGGAGTATCTGGTTATCTATTGAAGACTCTGTATAGGAAGTTGAAGAAAGTGTTTTGTGATAATTATATAATGTTTTATATTAATACTAGCATTAGAAGTAGTTTGTATACAGACTGAGCAGATTAGATTTAGCAGCACAAGTAAAGGGTCAACAAGGTTGATTTGTTAGAAACTCCTGTCAGAAATGAAAGATCACCCAGTGCCGAAATAGCCTACAGATGTCTGCTGAGAATTTGTTTATGACTTAATCGTTTCTCCAGATAGGCAGGAATTGTTTCTGTTAACGAGCGATTGACACTAGGTAAATGACGACCGTGGGATCGCATCTTCCTAGTGCACATCAAAGACGGACATCTGCTTTGGATCCATCACCTCTTCACGGGAGGACAGATCATAAAACGGACCCGGACCTGTATCTTCTGATTGGATGAACGGCCATAAGATGTTACGTCATTTTCCTATAAAGCTGCACTCATGTTGGTAAACATTAAGTTCTCACTGAAGGAATTATTCCTGACGTGGGGCTTCCGAGCGGCTTGATTAAAGTTCTATTTGCTTTATCTCCACGATTTCTCCACTGATTTCCGAGACGGTTCTACATCTATGTATTCATATCTTCACCATATTTTACTGTTTCCTCAGATTCCCATTTCAGAAATTAGCTCAAATTCAATTTTCAACATTTTATTTTGTATTTCTGGGTTGTAAAATAGTATTTTATTTTTATTTTCTCCTTTAAATGGTTCAATGTTAATTTAGCTCACTTCTTCAATGCTTGTCATTTTATATTTCTATAGTATCCTTCAAATTCGTACCCTTTGACTACTTCACTCATCTTAAATCCAAGGTCTAATTTATTTCAGGTATTTTATGCTGGCCCCAAATATTTTCTGAAAATAAGACTATAATATATCACTATTCTGTTTACATTCTCCTGCCTGGATTTTACATCAGGCTGTCAGGGCTGCACCAGAGTGCTGCTCCTGTGGATGTCAGCCTTTCATTTCCCTTTAATTTGACTTTATAGAATTTGTCCATAATATGATTTTTAACAAACAAATCCTTGTCCTTCTGGGTCTTAGACGACACCATTACTATTTATTTACTTTATTATTACTTTATTTTTATTATTTAGTGTATATTGTGTATTACTTTAACATTATTCTCATAATAGAATATATAATTTATTTATAATTTGTGATGCCTTATGCACTCTATATGCACTCTATATACAGTTAAATGTTTAGATCCAACCTGGAGCTGAACCTCTGGAGCCACTGGGGAGCTGTTCAGTTGACGGGAGCTCTCTGACTCTATTTTAAATCTATATGTGTTTGTTTGTGGGATTATGTGTATTTGATTACATGTTTTCATTGTTTAAACTTGGTTTTATACAAGTCCTTGCCCATAGTAACAATGTCTTTGCTTTAATTTATGAATTTATGGTTAGACTTAAACATACTGCTATTAATCAGTCTGTGTAACAGGGCCAAGTGAGTGATTGATTGATTGGATTTTGCTGATCCTATTAGCTATATTCCAATCAATTGATCTAAAACAGCAATTAACCCGTTTTTTTTTGTTTTTTTTTGGCTTGTTGTGAATTTTGGCTTTACATTGAAGAGTTTGTATTGTGTTCTTTTGTAGTTGAAATTGCGGTTGGAAGATCGTATTTTTTTTTCGCCACACTGCTCGGCCGCACCACTCGCACTGACTGAATGTTGTGTTGAGGTGTGTGTGCTGCACCAAACGGGAGCACCGGGACAATGTCATCATACGCAGCACATCAACACAACATTCATACTTTTATTCTGTCTTTTTTTTTTTTTTTGGCTTGTTGTGAATTTTGGCTTTACATTGAAGAGTTTGTATTGTGTCCTTTTTTAGTTGAAATTGCTGTTGTAATTGTGGTAACTTATATTGGTGTGTTTATTGTATGGTTTATCTGATGTTTATATTGTGGTTTCTTTTCACTTACATTGGTGTTTATTGTATGTTTTTTTTTAGTATTTCTTTAATGAAGGTCAATTGCGGTTTTATTATAATAATTGGTCGTATGTATTTGAGGGAGAAATTAACTTAACTGTTTAATGGATAATGACTTTTTATGGATTGTTTAGTGATACTGTGATTGTTATTCTATTTGCCTAAATTGCACATTGTGTACCCAGCGTATTAAATTGGTTATTAAAAAGACTTGGTTATATACTTCCTCTTGGCTTTTCACTCTCCCTTTAACATCACTAATTTTAGCTTCCAGGGTTATTCGACCAGACCGTCCGGTAAACCAAAGGTGGTGGCAGCTACACGCTCCTCTGTCAAATCCAGTTAGGACACGACCTTACTAGGACAGGTTTCGTTACAGTACATTTTGATGATCCTGTACTGTTATCCTAACCAACAAAGGCAGATGTGACAAATTAATGCATAACAATAATATTAGTAAATTGGGTTTGATGTATAAGGTGTTGTAGATTATGCAATAGATCTCAACGTAATTTACTGACAGACATCACTCTTTATCACTTTCACTTTTGAAGGAACTGCTTTGTATTCTGTGTATTGTTTTATTGTAGTGCTGCTTCCTTTCTTGGCCAGGTTTTACTTGCAAACGTGATTTTATTCTCAATGTAAGCTCAAAGTCAAATAGTTTAAATAAGAAAACAATGTATTGAAATGAGAACATCATGAACCTGTGTAATTGTGCTGAAGGACAAGCACTGAAAGCAGAGAGAATTTTGTGTTTGGCATTGAATAGCCTTAAAGAAAACTATGCCGTTTTTGGAAACTTTCATATTTAAGTTGAATGTAGGCAAAAACATTCCAGTCACTCTGAAGAGAGAATACAGTTTACTGTGCGAATAAGTAGCCCCTGAATTGAAGATAAAAATCAAAAGTGCTGTTCGTAATTAGTTTACACTTTTACATCAGATGTCTTGTTTTTGAGTTCCAAATTGAGGAGTTGTGGCATATAATGTAAATGAAGTTAGTTCACTAGTAGTGCGATTTTTTCGTTGTGTATGTGTGTTTGTATATATGAACTCATACATTTTTTAAAGATTGTATTTGGAAAACAAATTCAGGTATAGCACGTGTCCCCCTTTTGAATGGGTTCTATATATAACATTTTAAAACGAATGGTTCTGTGTAGAACGCTATGTTTGGGGGTTCTTCATGTAACCCCTTTGAAGGGGTTCTACATAGAACCATAAAGGGATCCACCAGAGCGATTACTCGAGGAACCCTTTATGGTTCTGTGCAGAACAATTTCTTCTAAGAGTGTGGAGTGTCGCCACACAATTTCTCTCAGAGGGCTTTTGACCAATGGCAATCCAATCCTGAATGACGTCACCACTATCCTGTTGTACTTTATGCGAGAGATGTATTAAGTAGTTTATAATGAGAAGAATAACAATAATCGCCTGTTTTTCATAGTTGCCTATAGGTTTTGTATCCATTGTCTCCTTCATATTAGGAAAGGAAGTTGATCCATAGCCTACTCAGAGACAACTGAGAGTTGGTCTCTGAGCAGCAGCACAAAGGGGTCGAGTCTCTCAATGTCCGTGTGTTGGAGATATTCCACCATATTGGTCCCAGCCTTTAAAACAATGTTAATGAAAGGTACTCACAGTCATTTTAAATATTACATCCTGTAGTGTTTCCTTTCAAAATATAATCTTATTATGACTTGAACTAAATAAATCCTTTGACCCACTAATACCAAATTACAGTTAGGGGGGCCACAGGTGTGATTTGAAAATACGATCTTCCATGTCTTTCTGTTGTGTTTTGACCTGGGGATCTGTAATTGTCCAAGTGGCTACTGCACATGTACTTATTTTATATTAAATGTGTTATTTAATTAGGCTTGGTTCTGGTGAGCATGTACAAGACGTCAGCTTTTTAAATAACTGTGTGTATTGGATCATACACATTTTAGAAATACTCTCTCAAACTTCCCGCATTGGTACCTCACCAGGGAGGTAGAAAAAAGCAATAGCATTGAAAAAGTGTGATTGTAGTTCTGCTCTTCTGCAATATATTTCTACAAGATCAAGAACGGGCTCTGAAAACACTGAGGGTACAGGACGAGGACAGCGAAGCAATGAGCAACACTTGATACAGGATAAGAGCAACGGATACTTAGAATTTATAGGTGTAGGCCCCGTAGTAAAATATTCCCATCCGTTTTCATGGTACAATACTTTGATAATGACCCCCAATAGTCTTTCAAATGCCTGAATATCTGAAAAACATTTTTTTTTTCTGAATTGAAAACCCTAGCTGGCTATGCATTCGTTTGGCACCATCTAACATTTCGGAATCTGTGCATTCTTTACCCTTCCACAGGCGGTACACACTGGCAGCAAAACATAAATTGTTACCTTGGTTTATGTCTATTATTTTACTAAATAAAATACCTTTTAAGCGCCTCCGCGCACCACCACCACCTTGCATATTTCTAATCACAGTGACCGTTATTCGCAAACTCAAATGTGATAGAATTTTGTTGTGACTTTGTAGTAAATTAGCTATGCTCTGTAAGAAATCTGCAGCGTCCAGCTCCCCCACATTTCGCCTCCTCGATTAGAAAAGATTATTTAATGACCCCGAGCTCGGTCTCAGCTGTACAAAATCATTAGGACCCACATTGTGTGATATTTCATTTAGCAATCCTTGCACAGCTCCATGCTCAATACGGACAGCATTCATATAAGATTGTACCAGATCCAGGTTCACAAACCTGAATTCTTCATAAAACTCCATACCCCGAAACCTATTAATTTCTCGGTCATAGCGACGAATAATCTCCAAAAACCCCCGAGGAGGGTCCCCGCCAACGCCACCCTCAGCCATTTGTTCATCATTTTCATTATTCATCTCTAACATTGCAGCATCACCACCCCCGATCTGATTATCATTGTTATTAGCTACCGATGCTAGTTCCTTAGATACATCCTGATCTATATATTCCTGAATTTCCAAGTTTACCGGATGGCCTCCCGTCTGGAGAGTGTGCAACAGTGTCTGTGACCGTGCTAATTGTGACACATTTGTTCTAAATTTAAGCCTACGCAGCATTCTTTTCGCAGCATTAATTTTATTTCGCATTACCCCCCTAATTACACAAGCAGACTGACAGATTTTGTGCTTCTCCTTTTTCATTGTTTGTCAATTGTTGTTTTCAGAATTGGTTGTTTTTTGTAACAACCCTTCTCGATCTTGCAGAGACTGATTGATTCACAGTGTGAATTACAGATTCATCAAACTCTCATCAGAAACGGGGCAATTCCCTATTTGTTTTAACAAATTTGTCAAAACATGTATTATGCACTGAGCGGTGTTTAACGCCTCCACAAGCTGACTGCATATCTTGCTAAACACCAGGGCCCTAC
Source organism: Amia ocellicauda (assembly GCF_036373705.1). NCBI lineage: Eukaryota > Metazoa > Chordata > Actinopteri > Amiiformes > Amiidae > Amia > Amia ocellicauda. Next base: position 846,834 of record NW_027102973.1, read on the forward strand.
AATCACCAGGGGTCTGTATGTCAACACAGGGTGATTGATCACATTTCATCTCAGTATCCCCACTAGTGGTGGCTTTAACCGTGCTTTTACCCCGTTTACCTCTTTTTACAGTAGCGGAGCTCGGTCGGTTCACTTTCACACATTGCACCCCCACATCGGTGGTGTCGTGTGCCACCCGGTTTGTCTTACTCAGGGCTTTTCTGGGCGCTGTGTTTCCCCTTTGTGTGACTGGTGGCTGTCTCCCCCGCTGTAGAACGGACCTCCCTTTATCAGCACGATCGGATCTCTTCACCTGTTTTCCACTTGACAAGCCTCTCAAGCAGGGCAATGCAGGCTGTGCCGCATTTTTAGCTATAATAAAACAAACATGTCAATTACACTTTATACAGTGACTTTTCACTACATTTCGAACAAATACAAAATATAATATTATTATTATTATTATTATTATTATTAATAACATTGGTAAAAACGGTGAATGTTACACACCTCCATTCAAAGTTTGCTCTGTGACTTGGGGTGGGTGGGGGAGTGCTTAGTTATGTGGGTTAAACAACTGTCAAATCAAAAAACAAACATTGGTCCCATAAATGTACACAATATAATGTTTTAGAAGATGTAATTAATTTATAATATGTAACAACTTGTTCTATGGCATACCATGAAATCTGAATAAAACTGGCCATTAAACACATTGCTTTGGCCCACCTTCAGAACACGTGTCTCCTGCGGTTTGGAAGGCGCTGTTCGGGACGTAGGCGTTGGGGGTTGCGAGTTCCACTCTCCGTGGTCCCCTGCGGGGTGCTCGGCCCGACAGTCTCGGCTCTGTTATTCTGTGCTGTAATATCTCGGTTCTCTCTCACCTTAAATTATACAAACCATGAACTATGCATGATATACTAACACTTTTAAACCCAACTCTATTACTATAAAAAACATTCTTACCATCAATACATGATAACGCATTTACTAGCTCTTCCTCATCAAATGGACCCCAGTCAGATGCCATTATGAAGAGTGTGTCCCTTCATATATTATATTGGATGTGTAAAATTAACTGCATGGAGCGGCTTATTTATGGGGGGGCAAAATGGTATTTCATAATTTTTCTAAGAATCACACAAAATTGTATTCCACATAACATACCAGGAAACCGCCAAAAATGTTGTTCTTATTACAGAATTCAGTTGGGGCGGTATGTTGGGGTGTCTATTTCACTCCGATAAAGTTGATCTCCAACAGACATCTGTATCTATGCGTGCTATGGTCATGGTCTCACGTTCAAAACAACGTGTACACACTGGGTGAGGTGACCATTTGGAGAGATAAATTGTTATCACATATTTGTTATGGACACGAGCCTAATGGGTACAAATGACTGTACCCACGTGGCACCCATACACGCACCCAACTCCACCCACACTCCTCCTCCTCTGTAGAGCCACTGCCCCCCATTTACCCACGTGTCCCCACACACGCCCCCAACCCCACCCACACCCCGTCTCCTCTGTAGAGCCGCCGGCCACCATTTACAGTATAAAGAGCATGCTGGTAAACACAGAAAACATGTCACCCGTTCGGGACAGAACAGGTCTGCGGTAACTGGTGGAAACCCCCATAGCGCACTATGGCTACACCAGCTAAGAAGACACCCCCTAGCGACCACGCTGCTGATGAAGATGCGGGGGCACCTAACACAAAATTAAGATGGTCGGAAGACAGGGACCCAAAAGAGGTAACACTTTATTTTACTTTAAAAACGTGTTTAGAATATTATTATTAATTTTAAACGTATGCCGGTGTTTACATGCTGTTAGGCTGTATGTGTGTATATATAAATTTCAATGCAAAGTGAATTTAAATGCATGTTTTCTTCTTTGTATGTTTATCAAAAGAATAGTGTCAGCGCTCCTCCTCCGAGCCCCAGGGATGCTCTCCCAATGTCTGATGAAGACGAAGGTGTCAACACTGGTGATGAGTCTGAAGATGATGACAAGGACCATGAACATGGCAGGGAGGATAAAACCTCAGACACTGATGATGGAGTTGGACCATCAATGGAAAGAGAGGTAAATATAGAGGTCCTACAACTGTGTATAGTTGTGTACTTCTTTACTGACCGACACACATTACAGTTTTAAGTGTTATTTTCTTTTCTCTTCATTAGAATAGTGGAGTACCAGACACCAGTGATATGGATTCCTCTGTCAACTCTTTAAGACCCCGAACAAGATTGAACATTGCATGCTTCTGTTCTTGCCTTGCTAGAACCCACAAGAGTTTTGATTCAGACAGGGAAGTTCCGAGATATAATTGTAAAAACTATGATGATCATGTAACACTAGTGATGACACACACCATAAAGGGCATTATTGCGCTAGTGTTACAACATTGTATTGGCCGTGAATTAGTTGATAAGTGTGAGGCCTGTCTGATAGGTGACCCCAGCCAAGCACAGCATCTCTGTCTAACTTTAGATCACGAGCAAGGGAGTGTCTGGAGTAGTGTCGCTCTTATATGTAACAAAATAAGTGTCACCCACTTTCTAAATGTTGTGTTATGTGTTGCACGTGCCCTATGTGGGCTATGCATCACCAGACAGACTGAGAAAGAAGTGAAATCTCTTTTGCATAGCTTAGAAACATGCACTCTACCTTCGAGATGGTTAAGTGACTTGTTGGAAAGTGTAGATGAGTAAGTGATACAATTAATTGAGAAGGTTATAAATAACAAGCCTTATAAGATGTTTTACAAATTTGTTTTGCAATAAGACATTATATATATTTTTTCCAGAGAAAGAAAACTCCTGCTGCCGTGGGTTTATGTATACGTATGTTTAAGGAATCTCTGCTTGAAGATGCCATCCTCACTCTAATAGCTCACAAGTTTGGTGATTTGTGATGACACTGGTAATCCTAATGTGACATTGCTGGTTGAGGATATTGTGAAAACAGTGGATGCCCTCCCCAACATGCTCAAGAGAATGCTGTATAAAGATCCACGTCCTGGTGTACCTGCTTTTACAGCTGTTCAAAAAGTTCTCCAGAGTTCTTTTGGAAACACCATCCCTATCATGACCAAGTCCAATATATATGTGTGTATTTAAAACTTGTATTTTTTAATTTACTAAAACAGTATCATAGGACAATATAACCTTAAAAACACAGTTTATGCTATAAAACATTACACCTCCACACAAGCAGGGTGAGGTACACTCGGACCCTCACCATGATGGATGTCACCCTAGCAAAATGGCTACCATCTTACCAAATGACCTATGACCTTACAAATGGTAACAAAATGGCTCCCATCTTACCAGATGACCTATGACCTTACAAATGGCTGACATCCAATATGGCCGATATCATCCAAGATGGCTGACAAGGGAGGGTAAAAGGGTAACCCTGGGGGTGATGGGAAGGAGAGAGAAGTTCCGGTTCAAAGGTGGGGGTAACCGGAAGGTGAGGTGGGCCTTCCGGTCTATGGTACGTAGGGAGGGCGGGACTTCCGGCTGTCAAAATTGTAAGTGATGCTGCCATCATACCGTTTGACATTGTCTCCAAGGTTCTCATCGTGAATAACAAACAAAATTCAAACTACCTTCTGGCCTGACCTTCTAGCTTGACCTAATCTTTCTTAAGTATACAAGAGAGAAAAACAGGTGTGAGAAAAGAATTTCTAACTTTCCTTCCATACATACATACATACATACATACATACATACATACATACGGAAAATAAATAATAGAATTTTGAATCACAATAAGATGTTATCAAGTACAGAAAAAGAAAATGTAATAAAATGTGATCTTAAATACATACAAATAAAGAAAATTGGTTTACTATTTCCAGATTCCTTTTTTGAAATACATTGACATGCATTACAAATGAGTATTTACATTATATTTACAGCCGGTGCTCGTGTGTCACTGTGTCCCTCAGGCTGTGGTAGGCGCTGACATATTGGGCAGCCAGGGTGGCTGTGTGTCCCTCCCCCAGGAGGACTGACCGTTTTTCTTTTTTCTAAGTTTTGTCACAGGTTGGGTGGGCATCCATTATGTTGTTACAGAATGTGTCCCTTATTTTGGGCTAAAGCTTTCCGTGGAGGGGAACGTGGATCAGTTTGTACCATTTTTGGGAAGATCTGCCTTGTTGGGGCGGAGCTGTGATCCAGGTGAACAGCAGATCGGGCATAGGTGGGCATGTGGGCAGAGGAGTAGGAAGGCCGGTCAAGCAAATAAGCTTGCTAAGGTACGCAGCAGCAGCAAGCAGCCCCCCCATCCAGCCAGCCAGCCAGTCTGGCTAGCAGTGACTGAGTGGTTGACAGACGGCAAGCAACGGAATGTACGTGCTCTGTGATGTCATAGCAGTCAGCTGAGAGAGGCTCGTGATGTCATCGCTGAGCTGTCTGTCTGTCTGTCTGTCTCTCTCTCTCTCTCTCTCTCTCTCTCTCTTCCTCTCAATTCAATTCATTTGTATTGTCAAAGCAATTGGACATACATACATACATACATATATATATATATATATATATATATATATATATATATATATATATACATACATACATACATCCATACATGCTAGAAAGTCATTACTATGTTATCTTAAAGGCTAACTAAGCAGAACATATATCATTATAGAACAGAGTTCATAGGTCAACACATGGTTTTAGGGAACAGGCTCGTAGGTCATACCGTTTGACATTGTCTCCAAGGTTCTCATCGTAAATAACAAACAGAAATCAAACTATCTTCTGGGCTGACCTTCTAGTTTGACCGTATCTTTCTTAAGTATACAAGAGAGAAAAACAGGTGTAAGAAAATAATTTCTAATTTTCCTTCTACACATATATACATACATACATACATATGTAGCGTTATGTTGGGTGTATTTGGATAAGAGCATTTGGGCTCTGAGCTGAAGCACGGATCTAAAGAAGACCTCTCCCCCCCCCAAAGTTATCAGATTTCCTTAGCTCATCAGCTTGGAACTGGTTTGCATCAAAGTGACAGTTTTGGGGAGGATGGCACCGAGAAGAGGCCAAATAGTTTGGAATTCTGCTATGAGATGTCTGGAGAAAGGGGCCTGTAGGTGATAAAAACTCTTTGAAGTGGACGAGAGCCGAAATCCCGACATAGAGCTACGAACCCGGGCCAACCGGCATTTCCAAAAGATGGCATGGATTGACATCAGTCATAAATCAAGCCTCCCTCCAATAGGACACTGGGGGCTGAAACCGAAATCCAATCTCAAGAACTCAGGGACCAATCACCTACTGATCTGACAGACTTTAAGGAACAGCGGACAGTCTTTCTCTCTCTCTTTCTCTCACCTGAACCAGAAACTCGCTGCCACAGCTCAACCTGTAGCTCTGTTGCCAGAACCAGAATCAGAAACCAACCAAGTCTTTGCCGGCAACAGAAGAGTTAAACTGGGAGAAGGAGATTGAGCCGTACGAAGAATTCTTTTAAAGGACTTTATTAAATAAATAACTTTACAGACCCACCTGATCAGTGGAGTTTTACAGCTGGACAATTGACTAAGTCGACTGAATACGAAAGTGTCAGTCACTTAAATAGCTATTTGAGTCTTAAGAAACTTGACCCTTGGAATAAACAGGGCCCTGCTTTCCTCAAAGACTTTGTCTTCAAGTAACTACGGTGGAACCCTGCTTACAAAGAAGATTTTGTGCACAACCTTGGAGCATTCAAACCAGTGGAAAATCTGTTTGGAAAAGACTCTACATTCGCGAAACCCCAACTTCCAGGTGCATCGACTGAGTGGAAGTTCTTGGACAAAGCCGAACCAGACTGCCTTTGTTCCAAACCACACAGACCTCGTGCCGAGTGCTGTTATCTGAGCCCGAAGCCAGAGAGGCCTCTCTGCGACGAAGTTCACATAAGTTTAACAGTTTGGAGTTTGTGATTCATGACATTTGAGAAATCAATTAGAAATGTTAATCTGTGATTCATAACTCTAGAATGTGTAATATCATTTAGTTTTCTTAAATATAAATGTGTGTTGCATTAAACTGTTTTGTTGATAATTTTAGAAATAAAATCTGTCAACCCCGAGAAATATCTTCTCATTCCTGTTTAACTGTTTAGTCTGAAATTGACACAAGTGAATAGACATTAGATTATTGGTGGCCCTGCCTATCCTTAATCATTGAATAATAATCAGTTAAGGGAAATTGTGGTAACAAATAGGATCTTTCTCGGCACCTAAACGTAAATGAGACTGATATATATATAACGAGAAGTTACCCGACATAAATACTAACCTGCGTAGTTATTTAATGTCTGACTAATAATACTAACAATAGACTCACCTTCGTCTTACTAACCGGTATTGTAGTCAATGTGTTTATAACCTTTTTTGTTTAACGATTTGTTAAACGGAATGTATGTGCTCTGTGCTGTCATAGCAGTAAGCTGAGAGAGGCTCGTCATGTCATCGCTGAGCTGGCTGGCTGGCTGGCTGGCTCTCTGTGTGTGTGTCTGTGTGTGTGTGTATGTGTGTCTCTCTGTCTGTCTGTCTGTCTGTCTGTCTCTCTCTCTCTCTCTCTCTCTCCCTCTCAATTCAATTCATTTGTATTGTCAAAGCAATTGGACATGCATACATACATACATACATATATATGGAAAATAAACAATATGTGTACATCTCTTTCGGCATTAGTGGTGCCCTCACAGATGTGCAAGTTACATGACAGACAGACAGACACACACACACACACTTTCACACACAGACAGACAGACAGACAGACAGACACACGCATATTATGGGTCTTTGTTGGGTAGTGAAATGGGTAGCATCAGTCGCAGTGTGGGTTATGTCAGGGAGCCAATCATAGTCCCCGTTATTTGCATATCGTGGCGCAAAGCATTCTGGGAAAAGCAACTAAACACGTTTAGTCATGTATTTGTCCATAGTTTACACATGAGATGAAAGAGACAGTATGACGTGTTGAGCAACTGGGATTCCTCATGTGTATGTGAGGGGCAGAGGAACCGGATCCCAAGTTTGCGTCCCAGGTGCTATAGGTTTCAAAGCATGCAGGGGAATAGGCACCCCACCCTGACACCTATAGAAGACTGGATAGGGAGATATAAATAGCAATGGGGAGACTCTTGACTTGGTGTGGCTCTATCCATATAGTGGGGCCAGCAGGTGCAGCAATAGAAGCTCAGCCTGGGGAGACTGGATTTAGCATTTCCTCTCCATTTTGATAACTATCCATAATCATTTCTGCAAAATACTTCTATGATACCTATGTATGTTTTTTACTTGTACTATATTATACTATCAAGTATCAGTGTACACATACAATGTGACCTGTTACATTAATACAGAGGCCACGGAAGGCCAGATCACTAATAGCCACTGTCCCCTGATATTACACTTTTTCACAATCACTTTGGCACTCATTTCAGAACCTTGATGTCATTTTTCAAAACTCTAGACACTAAACTCACACCCGATGATCAAAATGCACATTTTTCAAAACTCTAACACTTTTTTACAATTGCTTGGATACAATACACATCAACCTCAGATCATTTGTTCATTGAACTAAAATGACACAACTTAACATCAAAGTATTACCATTTCAAAATGCAATTCACACATTACATCTGAGATCACTGTCTATTCATTTCATTACAAAGATCTAATTATCAATTGATACAGCTGCTCAAAATGATAAGTGACTGTTGCATTACTCTTAATGCATAATTTTATGGAAACTGACAAACAATATTCCATGTTTCGATCATGAAAGTTTCAGGATAATGAGATCCATTGACACCAATAACCGAGGAGCATGAACCAGTTGGACTACATTATCTATGGATGTAATATTTCATCATCATTCATCATCATGTAGCACTTTTCCACACCATGTTTTCAGTGTGGAAGGAAAGTTAGAAATTCTTTCTCTAATACCTGTTTTTCTCTCTTGTATACTTAAGAAAGATAAGGTCAAGCTAGAAGGTCAGGCCAGAAGGTAGTTTGATTTCTGTTTGTTATTTACGATGAGAATCTTGGAGACAATGTCAAACAGTATGATTGAAGTGCCTGCTCCCTAATCCATGATCTATGAACTCTGTCCTATAATGATATAAATTCTGCTTAGCTAACTTTTAAGATAACATAGTAATGA